>NC_134353.1:370064505-370352005 GCF_048569485.1 Anomaloglossus baeobatrachus
ACAAAAAAACATTTAGAGACTCCAACTTTATTTACAAAAAAATTCTTAGTCCGACGTAGTCCACAGGTACAGCAATATCAGCTCTGTTTCATCGCTCTATACAGACAAGTGTCTCTACAGAGCGGGAAGTAAAGAGAACAATGTCAGCTCTGCTTCATCGCTATTGAAACACAAGCGTCTCAACAGAGCGAGAAGCAGAGAGCGCAATGTCAGCTCTGCTTCATCGCGCTGAAAAGACAAGCATCTCTACAGAGAGAGAAGCAAGCTGACACTGAGGGTATGACTCCACTTGCGTATGACTTCTGCAAGTCTCACATGGGTATCACCCAGCACGGACTGACATTCTCCTGACAGGAGCTCCTCCACTGCATGGAAATACAAGCAGCCGACTGCTCCTGTAGGTAAAGTGTAAGCCGTGCCGGGTGATGCCGATGCGAGACTTCCACAGTGATAGTCAAAGTTCAATCCAGTCCATGAGTCATGAACTCGGGTGAACCTTGACGTCACCGCGAACATAGCCGAAGACTGCCGAGTGACGAGCAGTGCAGTGAATACCGCCGGATACAGGATGTTCCATGAAATCATAGCCATGTGGCCAGTCGGTAAGCCAATGTCTGTATAACATTCACATTAGACTGGTCACATGACTATAACGTCATGGAAGGTCCTCTGGTCAGTAGTGGTTACCTGGGGGCACAGCAATGATCGGACGCAGAAGCGGCCGGTAGACAGAGTCTGCAAGATGTGTCGCGGGACCTGTAAGTATAATCATAATGTTTTAAATTAATGCATTTTTTATATCCACTGGACCCGAAGTGGACCCGAACTGTAACACGAGCTTCCCAGAAAAGCGTGTGTTCTATCTATTCGATATGGACCTCGAACTTTATAGTTCAGGTTTGACCATCACTAGTGATAAAGTTTCCTAGGGGCACTAGTAAAATAAATAAAATAAAACGTAAAAAAGTTTTTAAAAATATGAAAAAAAATAAACTTCAAATCACCCCCCTTTCGACCCATTGAAAATAAAACAGATAAAAAAAAAAATATACATATATTTGGTATCCGCGTGTCCAGAAGTTCCCAATTATCAAATCAGCACGATCGCAGCATTCAGAAGGCAGGAACCAGGAAAACAAATTGTTTACCTTTCCTTGGCGATCGGGTCCCTGTAACACGATCACAGGGACCTGATCGCCGCCTTAGTAATCCTGGGTCGGCACCATGGCGACCCTGGGTTACTTTGCTACAGATGGCCTCACACATCATGCTGTATGCATACTGTGTGAGGCGAAGTGCTGCGCTATAATCCCCTGTAGTGATAATAAAGCATTGCAGGGGATAATAGAAACGCAGAAAAAAACCCCCACAAACAATTGAAATGCTGCTTCTTTTTTTCAGGAACAAAATCTGCAAGAAAAAGAAGCAGCGTGTGCACAGCAAGTCAGGATTCTCATAGACTTTTCTAGGATGCTTTTTGCTTTATTGATTAAAATAAGCAATGAAAATGCATAAAAAAGTAAAAGAAAGCCACGTGGGCACATAGCCTAAAAGTATACGTTTGGTATCTACGAACTCGTATCAACGTGACGCACCATACGGACACATCCGTTTTACCATATAGTGAACACTGTGAATAAAAGTCCCGAAAAACAATTGTGAAAATAGCACTTTTTTTGCAATTTCACAGCACTTGCAATTTTTTCCCCCTTTTCTAGCACACTATATGGTAAAGATAATGATTACATTCAAAAGTTCAACTCATTCCGCATAAAAAAAAAGCCCTCATATGGCAATATAGACGGAAAAATAAAAAAGTTATGGCTCTCAGAAGAGAGCAGGGAGAGAACAAAAAAAAAAAAAAATCGCCCGGGGGTGAAAGGGTTAAAAGAAATCATACATGGTTCACTTAAGGGTAGTTTTAGATGTTTGGAGACCTGAAAGGGGTATTGTGGTTTCAGAATTTAAGAAATACTGGAGAGGTTTTTTAATTTTCCAATAAGTAAGTTACAGGGTGTCTATTAGCCTTAAAGGGAACCAAACATCAGGATTTTCGTGTATAAGCTGCAGCCAGTGCAGTACTGGCACTATCATGCACAGTGTGTACATACCATCAGGGGGCAGCTCGGGTGTTTAGGCAGTGAAATACAACTTTATAAAGTTTGAAATTTCGTGCACTTTTTGATTGACGTGTGCACCTCTGCAGATAATGTCCGGGCGGGTTATGCAGGAGTTCCCCGGCCCCCCACCAGCCTGTCCCTCCCTCTCTCCTGATGTCCGGGCGGGTTATGCACGTGTTCCCTGCCCCCCCCGCGCCGCCTGTTCCTCCCTCCCTCCCTCTGGCTGTATGTAAATATCTAATCTTCAGAAACATGGCGCCGGAGTAGGCCTCTGCGCATAGCGCTTATCCACTGCGCCATGTTTCTGAAGCCCCCGCATTACACAACTTAGTGTCTGAGAGGGCGGCGCCACAGCGATGTCACACCGGCTGGTGTGTTGGCCCGGTGTCCTGGGGCGGCACGATACAGGAGCAGCAGGTAATCGCGTCCTCCGGTCAGCTGTTCTGTCCTGTTCTAATCGCACGCGCTCCCGCGGTCACAACGGGCTGTGAAGAAAGGAGGGCGCATGCGCCGCCCTCTCAGACACCAAGTTGTGCAATGCGGGGGCTTCAGAAACATGGCGCCGGAGATAAGCACTATGCGCAGAGGCCCACTCCGGCGCCATGTTTCTGAAGATTAGATATTTACATACAGCCAGAGGGAGGGAGGGAGGAACAGGCGGCGCGGGGGGGCGGGGAACACGTGCATAACCCGCCCGGACATCAGGAGAGAGGGAGAAACAGGCTGGTGGGGGGGCGGGGAACTCCTGCATAACCCGCCCGGACATTAGCAGCTGAGGTGCACACGTCAATCAAAAAGTGCACGAAATTTCAAACTTTATAAAGTTGTATTTCACTGCCTAAACACCCGAGCTGCCCCCTGATGGTATGTACACAATGTGCCTGATAGTGCCAGTACTGCACTGGCTGCAGCTTATACACAAAAATCCTGATGTTTGGTTCCCTTTAATTGACAATATAAACTAAGCACATAGCTTGTAGGGGATATAGCCCCTGAAAAAGAAAAATCACACCTTTAGGTTAAGTTGTCCATTTTTCATCCTCCCCAAAAATGTATGATCTTTTATCCAGATAGTCACATTCGTTTACAAATCTACTTTTGAGATCCATATGGCATCCATTTTTTGTGTGATATCAACAAATAAATAGATGAATATGGGACAAACAAGAAACAAGTGCAAAGCACACAAAACTAGACAAAAAAGGAACTAAAGCAGGGATGTATCGGACCCTAAATATTCCCATGCGACATTACGCTGCAGTTGTCACAGCCGTCAAGGACCATACCCTTTTCTGACCACCATATAAATGACCAAAAATGACTTTCATTACCTGCAATTATACAATCAAGGTTAAATGACTGCAGAAATGTTGTAATTTGCAGGGAACTGGTGCATATCTCTATGTGTACACGAGAGAGACCTGTCAATCTACTACAGTTGTAGTAGGTAAAATATATTATCAAAAACTGTCACTATATGAGTGGATGTCACCAAGGATACTTAAGCTGCAATGCCCTGCACATGAGGTAAGAGACATGGCTATATCAGCAGAACTATACTACATTTCTAATTGGGGGTATTTGCTAATATTCTTATTATTACACCTACTACATATTGGGATAGGCTCTTGGAAATAGGAATAACCCTTTAAATTACACCTTAACATACATACAATGGAAATAATTATTTGATCCCTTGCTGATTTTGTAAGTTTGACAAAGTCATGAACAGTCTATAATTATAAGGGTAGGTTAATTTTAACAGTGAGAGAAAGAATATCAAAAATAAAATCCAGAAATCACATTGTATAAATTATATACAATTATTGGCATTTTGCAGAGGGAAATAAGTATTTGATCCCTCTGGCAAACAAGACTTAATACTTAGAGGCAAAACCCTTGTTGGCAGGCACAGCAGTCAGACATTTATTGTAGTTGTTCTAGAGGTATGCGCACAAGTCAGGAGGAATTTTGGTCCACTCCTCTTTACAGATCATCTCTAAAATATTACGATATTGAGGCTGTCGCTTGGCAACTCAAAGCTTCAGCTCTTTCCATAAGTATTCTACGGGATTAACCCCTTCACGACCAGCCGATTTTTCGCTTTCCGTTTTTTTTTTCGCCATTCTTTTTCTGAGAAACGTAACTTTTTTATTTTTCAGTCAATATGGTCACGTGAGGGCTCATTTTTTGGAGAACGAGCTGTACTATTAAATGAATCCAAAAGTTTTACCATATAGTGTACTGGAAAACGGCAAAAAAATTCCAAATGCAGAAAAATTGCAAAAAAAGTGCGATAGCACTATTGTTTTTGAGATATTTTATTCACTGTGTTCACTGTATGGTAAAATTGATGTGTTGGTGTGATGCCTCATGTCAGTGCGAGTTCGTAGACACCAAACATGTATAGGTTTACTTTTATATAACGGGTTAAAAAAAATTCGGAAGTTTGTCTGAAAAAAGTGGCGCACGTTTTACGCCATATTCCGTGACCCGTAGCGTTCTCATTTTTCGGGATCTATGACTCAGAGACGGCTTATTTTTTGCGTCTCGACCTGACGTTTTTAACGGTACCATTTTTGCGCAGATGCTACATTTTGATCGCCTGTTATTGCATTTTGCGCAAAAGTTGTGGCGACAAAAAAAGTCATTTTGGCGCTTGGAATTTTTTTGCCGCTACGCCGTTTACTGATCAGATTAATTGATTTTATATTTTGATAGCTCGGGCGTTTCATAACGCAGCGATACCAAATGTGTGTATATTTTTTATTTTTTTAACCCTTTAATTTTCAATGGGGCAAAAGGGGGGTGGATTTGAACTTTTAGGTTTTTTTTTTTAATATTCTAAAACTTTTTTTTTTACTTTTTTTTTTTTATTTTACTAGTCCCCCTAGGGGGCTATAGCGATCAACAATCCGATCGCTCTGCACTATCTGCTGATCACAGCTACACAGCTGTAAACAGCAGATACGTGCACTTCCTGCTTCCCTGGCCTCCGTAGAAACCGAAAGTGAAAGTGGTTCATGTCTAGCACAGGAGTCATCACATGACCCTGTGCTACCATGACAACCACTGGAAGTCACGTGATCATGTCACGTGACTTCCGGTATCGGGCGGTAAGTAAAACTTTACCGTGATCGCGTTTATAATGGCGCTGTCACATATTGACAGCGCCATTTCAGGGGTTAAACGGTACAAGCAGATAACGATTCTGCTCGTACCTAGCAGGCACACATCTCAGCTGTGAAAATCAGCTGAGATGTGCGCCGATCGCAGCATGCTGCTGCCGGCAGACCGCGGGCAGTAACGTTATGACCGCTAGGACGTAATTTTACTGCCCGCGGTCGTTAAGGGGTTAAAGTCTGGAGACTGGCTAGGCCACTCCATGACCTTAATGTGCTTCTTTTTAAGCCACTTCTTTGTTGCCTTGGCTGTATGCTTTGAGCCATTGCCGTGCTGGAAGACCCAGCCATGACCCATTTTTAATGTCCTGGCGAAGGGAAGGAGGTTGTCACTCAGGATTTTACAGTACATGGCTCCATCCATTGTCCCATTGATGCGGTGAAGTAGTCTTGTGCCATTAGTAGAGATACACCCCCAAAACAAAATGTTTCCACCTCCATGCTTGACAGTGGGAACGGTTTTCTTTGGGTCATAGGCAGCATTTCTCTTGCTACAAACACAGCGAGTTAAGTTAATATCAAAAAGATCAACTTTTGTCTCATCTGACCACAACACCTTCTCCCAATCACTCTCATAATCATCCAGGTGTTCCTTGGCAAACTTCAGATGGGCCTGCACATGTGCCTTCTTGAGCAGTGGGATTTTGCAGGCACTGCAGGATTTTAATTAGTTACGGTGTAATGTGTTACCAATGGTTTTCTTGGGGACCGTGGTCCCTGCTGCCTTAAGATCATTAACAAGTTCCCCTCGTGTAGTTTCAGGCTGATCTCTCACCTTCCTCATGATCCTGGATACCCCATGAGGTGAGATTTCACATGGAGCCCATGATCGATGTTGATTGACACTCATTTTCTATTTCTTCCATTTTCTTACTATTGCACCAACAGTTGTCTCCTTCTCACCCAGCGTCTTACTTATGGTTTGTAGCCCATTTCAGCCTTGTTCAGGTCTATGATCTTGTCCCTGACCTCCTTAGAAAGCTCTTTGGTCTTGCCCATGCTGTAGAGGTTAGAATTTGACTGATTGTGGACAGGAGTCTTTTATACAGGTGACAATTTAAGACAGCTGCCTTTAATGCAGGTAACGAGTTGGTTAGGAGCCTATAACTGGTCTGTAGGAGCCAGAACTCCTTAATGGTTGGTAGGGGATCAAATACTTATTTCTCTCTGCAAAATGCAAATACATTTCTACAATGTGATTTTCTGAATTGTATTTTGGATATTCTATCGCTCACTGTTAAAATTAATCTACTCTTAAAATTATAGACTGTTCATGTCTTTGTCAGTGGGCAAACTTACAAAATCAGCAAGGGATCAAATAATTATTTGTTTCACTGTATACAAATGTGTATATATATATATAAAATCCGAAATACTAAAACACACCAGCGCCAACATGTACGAATGTATACCTTTTGCAAGTAAAGGACTGTTCCCTTCAGAATAGCGTAGAATGTTTTCCATCCTCGTTTGCCTCTTGGAGCTGTAGAAGAACAGAAAAAAAAAAAAATCAGACAACAGTGTCATACAAATCAATGGGATAATGGTGAATTTCACGTTACTACTTAATGTTAAGGTGTTTTGGGATATTGTTAATAAAAAGATTTTATCTGTGTACTCCTAAAATGGCATGAAATTGGGCAAAAAGCTGAAAACACTGCGGCAAAGCCTCTCCTTTCATGAAGAAGGTGTGAGATACATTTTAAGGTGAATATTTGCTGTGAACAGATCTGAAACACTCCAGAAAACACTTCCACTGTACAGTCTCGGGCTTTTGAAGTAGAAATATAAAAGCATGGTTTCCACAGGCTAGGCAGCCTTTCACATCTGATTAAATGTCTCCATTTAACTTTGACACTTGTTTACTGAGACAACAGGTTAGCGACTCCCACACCTCATAATAAGCCAACACATCAACTTCATAGCTTCAAATCTACTTTGATGTCATCTAAAGCAGTTCTCTAGATTAGAAGAATTTCTTGGCACATCTCTAGCCCTTTGTAATGACAAACAGCCTAGCTTTAAATGACATGAGATCGGATTATTATATCATAGTCCACACAGCTGTCCAAAATTCTGAGATGCATTACTAGATCCTTGACAGTGGGTTAAAATAGGTCATCCATAGAAAAGATGTAATGAATTTAGAATGAGCGAGAAGGTAGTATTGGAAATTGAACTTTCAGATTAAAAATATAAAAGAATATACAAATGGAATATATTTAGCAAACTCCACTAAATTGACTTAATTCCAAAAAATGTGAGTTTCTCTAAATAAATATATACATTATAAAGGCAAACAATACAGCGCGCAGCCCCAAGGCTTCATACGTCATGCAAGATTGCTTAACATTAAACATTTAAATATCTAATATACGGTAACTACAAAGTTTTTGCAGATCCCCTGTCTAAGTAACCAATGATACCAGTAGCCAAATTAATAAATTAATCCAGTGCAGGCACAAGTAATTTCTACTTTCTTGGATTACTACTTGCTTTCTACTAAATTTTACACTATATCTATCTCTCTCTCATATATATATATATATATATATATATATATACTAGAAGGTGGCCCGTTTCTACGCATCGGGTATTCTAGAATTTACGTATTGTGTAGTTCATGTATGATTTTTGTTATATATATATATATATATATATATATATATATATATATATAGATGTTGTTGTGTGTAGTTACCAAGTGTTTGTGTAGGGCGCTGTACATGTTCTGGGTGTTGTCTGGGTGTGACGGGGGGTGAGAGCGGTGTTGTATGTGTGTTGCATTGTTTGTGGAGCGCTGTGTGTCTGTAGCGTTGTGTGTGTTGCGCGGTTTGTGTGTGTGGTGTGTTTTGGGGGAGGTATGTTTTGTGCAATGTGTGTGTTGTGCGGTATGTGCGTATATTTGTGTGTGCCGCGGTGTTTGTGTGTTGGGTGTTGTGTGTGTGCAGCGTTGTCTGTGTGTGTGGGTGTCTGTGTAGGGCAGTTGTTTGTGGTTCCCAGTGTGTGTGTGTGTGGTGTGTTGTGCAGTGCGCGCGCGTGTGTGTGTGTTGGGGGGAGGTGTGCACTTCCCATCGTGCTCCATCCCCCATGCAGCGCACTCCCCATCGTGCTCCTTCCTCTATGCTGCGCACCCCCATCGTGCTCCATCTCCCATGCTGCGCACTCCCAAACGTGCTCCATCCGCCATGCTGCGCACTCCCAAACGTGCTCCATCCGCCATGCTGCGCACTCCCAAACGTGCTCCATCCACCATGCTGCGCACTCCCAAACGTGCTCCATCCGCCATGCTGCGCACTCCCCAACGTGCTCCATCCGCCATACTCCGCACTCCTCATCGTGCTCCATCCCCCATGCAGCGCACTCCCCATCGTGCTCCATCCGCCATGCTGCGCACTCCCAAACGTGCTCCATCTGCCATGCTGCGCACTCCCAAACGTGCTCCATCCGCCATGCTGCGCACTCCCAAACGTGGTCCATCCGCCATGCTGCGCACTCCCAAACGTGACCATCCGCCATAATCCGCACTCCCAAACGTGCTCCATCCGCCATGCTGCGCACTCCCAAACGTGCTCCATCCGCCATGCTGCGCACTCCCAAACGTGGTCCATCCGCCATGCTGCACCAGCATCAGCCTCTCTACCCGCAGCATCAGCCTCTCTGCCCGCAGCATCAGCCTCTCTGCCCGCAGCATCAGCCTCTCTGCCCGCAGCATCAGCCTCTCTCCTCCCAGCATCAGCCACTCTACCCGCAGCATCAGCCTCTCTCCTCCCAGCATCAGCCTCTCTCCTCCCAGCATCAGCCTCTCTCATACCAGCATCAGCCTCTCTCCTCCCAGCATCAGCCTCTCTCATCCCAGCATCAGCCTTTTCTGTCCCCAGCATCAGCCTCTCTCCTCCCAGCATCAGCCTCTCTCCTCCCAGCATCAGCCTCTCTCCTCCCAGCCTACCCCAGCCTCAGCCTCCCCCAGCATCAGCCTCTCTCCTCCCAGCATCAGCCTCTCTCCTCCCAGCATCAGCCTTTTCTGTCCCCAGCATCAGCCTCTCTCCTCCCAGCCTACCCCAGCCTCAGCCTCCCCCAGCATCAGCCTCCCCCAGCATCAGCCTCTCTCCTCCCAGCATCAGCCTCTCTCTTCCCAGCCTACCCCAGCCTCAGCCTCCCCCAGAATCAGCCTCTCTCCTCCCAGCATCAGCCTTTTCGGTCCCCAGCATCAGCCTCTCTCCTCCCAGCCTACCCCAGCCTCAGCCTCCCCCAGCATCAGCCTCTCTTCTCTCAGCCTCCCCATCCCAGCCTTCCCCAGGATCAGCCTCTCTCCTCCCAGCCTCCTCCAGCACGCCGTGCTCCTCTGCCGACACTCACAGATCCGATCGCATACACTCACACACACACACACACACACACACCCGATCGCATACACTCACACATACCCGATCGCATACACTCACGCACACACACATTGACGATATTGCACATACGCGCTCACACTCACAACATCGGGAGATACCACATGCTTCTGGCCATGTGATCCTCCGGCAGGTCCTGGAAGCTCACAGCACAGTATCGCCGCCGAGAAGCAAGCGATATCCCAGGATGTTGTGAGTGTGTGGATGCGATGTGATGTGTGTGTGAGGTGTGTGTGAGAGTGAGTGTGATCTGATGTGTGTGTGTGTGTATGTGTGTGTGTGTGTGCTGTTCTGTGTGCGTGTGTGTATGTTCCGCCGCTGCAGGACCTTGATGCGCTGGTAACTATGCTACCATGGTTACCAGCGTATCCCGTCCCCCGCTCGCACGGGAGCCCACACCAGCATACGCCGGCCAGCCCCAGCAATGCGAGGGTATGTGTCGGCTGGTTTGGCGGCGTACGCTGATGTGGGCTCCCGGGGGTACAGTACTCACCTGGGAGTCGTGGCTCCGTGTCGGTCGGTTCGGGAAATGCGTGGGGGGGCGGGGCCAGAGCTAGCGTGCATTGCGTGAGGGGGGCGGGGCGTGGCCGAGTTGCCAATGCCTGCAGGGTGCCGGGGCGAGAGGCCAATCTGTTGGGGGGGAGGAGCCTGGGCGAGCGGCCGGCCAATCCTTTGGGGGTGCAGCCTGGGCGAGCGGCCAATCCGTGCGGGGGGGGCGGGGCCATGGCGAGCCCAGCAGCCAATCAGCTTTGTGTCACCGTAAGGACACAATTTTGGAGCAAGACAGACAGACAGACAGACAGAATAAGGCAATTATATATATAGATACACATATACATTATATATATATATATATAGATACACATATACATTATATATATATATATATATATATATATATATATATATATATATATATATATATATAGACATTGACGAGGTTAGAACTAATGATTTTTACTTGAAATAATAATTTTCTCCTTCAAACTTTTTTCTTTCGTCACAGAATGCTCCCTTTGTAACAATTACAGCTTTTCAGATTCTAGCTGTTAATTTGCTGAGGCAATCTGGAGATATCTCACCCCATGCTTCCAGAAGCACCTCCCAGAACTTGGATTGACTTGATGGGCACTTTTTTGAGTATCATATGGTCAAGCTGCTCCTACAACAGCTCAATAGGGTTAAGATCTGGTGACTGTGCTGGCCACTCCATTACAGATAGAATACCAGCTGCCTGATTCTTCCCTAAATAGTTCATGCATATTTTGGAGCTGTGCTTTGGGTCATTGTCCTGTTGTAGGATGAAATTGGCTCCAATCAAGCGCTGTTCATAGGGTATTGCTCCCACTAGCCAGTTTCCTACTCCACACTGATGAGGCAAATACCGTCAAACAGCTGTCTGTGGATGGATACCATGTTTTGGTATAGGCAGTTTCCTTGACTGGAGACTGCCCTTCCCGTGGTTGCTCCTTCCCGGTGAAAGACCTGGCTAGTTTTCTGCCAGCGTTGAGAAACATGTGATGGTGTCTCCGCTGCATTCTTGTTTTGCATGTTTTCCCAGGGGGTCTTGTTCTAGTGTCACTGCGTTGAGAAACACGTGATGGTGTCTCTGCGGTGTTGGATGTTGATCTCCCCGAGGCCAACCATCCTTACCTACATAGGCTATGGCATAGCGTTGCAAAATTGAGTGATAGCCTTCCTTATTCAAAATCCCTTTTACCTTGTACAAATTTACTACTTTACCAGCACCAAAGCATCCCAGACCATCACATTACTTCCACCATACTTTCCAGTATCTTTTCAGTTGTTTTGTGTCTCACAAATGTTCTTCTATGTGATCCAAACACCTCAAACTTTGATTCGTCTGTCCATAATACTTTTTTCCACTCTTCCTCTGTCCTACAGTTAGGTCCAGAAATATTTGGACAGTGACACAAGTTTTGTTATTTTAGCTGTTTACAAAAACATGTTCAGAAATACAATTATATATATAACATGGGCTGAAAGTGCACACTCCCAGCTGCAATATGAGAGTTTTCACATCCAAATCGGAGAAAGGGTTTAGGAATCATAGCTCTGTAATGCATAGCCTCCTCTTTTTCAAGGGACCAAAAGTAATTGGACAAGGGACTCTAAGGGCTGCAATTAACTCTGAAGGCATCTCCCTCGTTAACCTGTAATCAATGAAGTAGTTAAAAGGTCTGGGGTTGATTACAGTTGTGTGGTTTTGCATTTGGAAGCTGTTGCTGTGACCAGACAACATGCGGTCTAAGGAACTCTCAATTGAGGTGAAGCAGAACATCCTGAGGCTGAAAAAAAAGAAAAAATCCATCAGAGAGATAGCAGACATGCTTGGAGTAGCAAAATCAACAGTCGGGTACATTCTGAGAAAAAAGGAATTGACTGGTGAGCTTGGGAACTCAAAAAGGCCTGGGCGTCCACGGATGACAACAGTGGTGGATGATCGCCGCATACTTTCTTTGGTGAAGAAGAACCCATTCACAACATCAACTGAAGTCCAGAACACTCTCAGTGAAGTAGGTGTATCTGTCTCTAAGTCAACAGTAAAGAGAAGACTCCATGAAAGTAAATACAAAGGGTTCACATCTAGATGCAAACCATTCATCAATTCCAAAAATAGACAGGCCAGAGTTAAATTTGCTGAAAAACACCTCATGAAGCCAGCTCAGTTCTGGAAAAGTATTCTATGGACAGATGAGACAAAGATCAACCTGTACCAGAATGATGGGAAGAAAAAAGTTTGGAGAAGAAAGGGAACGGCACATGATCCAAGGCACACCACATCCTCTGTAAAACATGGTGGAGGCAACGTGATGGCATGGGCATGCATGGCTTTCAATGGCACTGGGTCACTTGTGTTTATTGATGACATAACAGCAGACAAGAGTAGCCGGATGAATTCTGAAGTGTACCGGGATATACTTTCAGCCCAGATTCAGCCAAATGCCGCAAAGTTGATCGGACGGCGCTTCATAGTACAGATGGACAATGACCCCAAGCATACAGCCAAAGCTACCCAGGAGTTCATGAGTGCAAAAAAGTGGAACATTCTGCAATGGCCAAGTCAATCACCAGATCTTAACCCAATTGAGCATGCATTTCACTTGCTCAAATCCAGACTTAAGACGGAAAGACCCACAAACAAGCAAGACCTGAAGGCTGCAGCTGTAAAGGCCTGGCAAAGCATTAAGAAGGAGGAAACCCAGCGTTTGGTGATGTCCATGGGTTCCAGACTTAAGGAAGTGATTGCCTCCAAAGGATTCGCAACAAAATATTGAAAATAAAAATATTTTGTTTGGGTTTGGTTTATTTGTCCAATTACTTTTGACCTCCTAAAATGTGGAGTGTTTGTAAAGAAATGTGTACAATTCCTACAATTTTTATCAGATATTTTTGTTCAAACCTTCAAATTAAACGTTACAATCTGCACTTGAATTCTGTTGTAGAGGTTTCATTTCAAATCCAATGTGGTGGCATGCAGAGCCCAACTCGCGAAAATTGTGTCACTGTCCAAATATTTCTGGACCTAACTGTATGTCTGTGTTTTTTTTGCCCATATTAAACCTTTCCTTTTATTAGCCAGTCTCAGATATGGCTTTTCCTTTGCCACTGTGACTTGAAGGCCTGCATCCCGGAGTCGCCTATTCACTGTAGACGTTGACACTGGTGTTTTGTGGGTACTAATTAATGAAGCTGCCAGTTGAGGACCTGGGAGGCATTGATTTCTCAAACAAGAGACTCTAATGTACTTGTCTTGTTGCTCAGTTGTGCTGCGGGGCCTCCCACTTCTCTTTCTACTCTGGTTAGAGCCTGTTTGTGCTCTCCTCTGAAGGGAGTAGTACACACTGTTGTAGGAAATCTTCAGTTTCTTGGCAATTTTTCGCATGGAATAGCCTTCATTTCTAAGAACAAGAATAGACTGTCGAGTTTCACATGAAAGTTCTGTTTTTCTGGCCATTTTGAGAGTTTAATGGAACCAACAAATGTAATGCTCCAGATTCTCAACTAGCTCAAAGGAAGGTCAGTTTTATAGCTTCTCTAATCAGCAAAACTGTTTTCAGCTGTGCTAACATACTTGCACAAGGGTTTTCGAGGGATTTCTAAACATCCATTAGCCTTCTAACACAGTTAGCAAACACAATGTACCATTAGAACACTGGAGTGGTGGTTGTTGGAAATGGGACTCTATACACCTATGTAGATATTGCATAGATTTTGCAGCTAGAAAAGTCATTTACCACATTAACAATGTATAGAGTGTATTTCTGTTTAATTTAATGTTAGCTTCATTGAAAAATATGTGCTTTTCTTTCAAAAATAAGAAAATATCTAAGTGACCCTAAACTTTTGAACCATAGTGTATGTGTGAAAACATAGGAATTGGGGTGCTGAAAAATGGCAACACGTGCTCTTGATGACTTTAAAGCAATCTTACTTGGAAGCATTTTTTCCATAACTGATAAGACTTCTGCAGAGTAATGTATATGTTTCTTAGTGCAAACGAAAGTAGAGTCTCCCAAACATAGCCATTTGATGCAAAAGTCATTTCGGTAAGGAATTAAGATTCTCTCCTATAAAACTATGAACACGTAAACAACCACATAAAAACCACAGCTGGTATATTGAAAGCAATTCTTTCAAGCTATAACACTCAGTTTTGGAAGCTACTTTTTTTGTTGTAAATTAGCATAGATAGTGAGATCCAGAAATATTTGGATAGTGGCCGAATCTTTGTGATTTGGGTTCCGCATGCCCAACTGAGATGCAATTGAAGTGGAAACTTTCAGGTTTAATTAAAGGGGCTGAACAAAAATATCCTGTGAAACATTTTGTAATTGTAAAAATTTTTCTATAGGGCCTCCTCATTTCTGAGGCTCAAAAGTAATTGGAAAAATTTAGTTACCATAAATAAAATGTAATTTTTAATACTTCGTAGAGAACCTTTGGCAGGCCATGACTGCATGAAGTCTGGAAGCCATTTTCATTACAATTATACATTTATCAGCAATTTACCATTGACTATCCAATAGTCTAGGGAGCAAATTTTCTTTTCTTGAATGCAAAATCTTTCCATGATCAAGTTCACTAGCCAGTGACAGCAAAAAAGTTTGAAAATCGTACCCGCTTTTTTTGACGCAGGTCATATAGCCTTTTAACACTAGAAGTCCCAGGAATTTCGAGCTCCATAGGGTTTCAATGGTAGAAATGTTAAATGACCCCTCTCTGGGACTTCTAGTGTTAAAAAAAATTACATTAACCCGTCACGACTTTGGGGCTTACCTGTACATCCAAGGCCTTGTCAAGCCCTCATATGGCTATATTGATGGAAAAATATAAAACTTATGGATCTTGGGTGGAGGGGAGGAAAAAACATAAATGAAAAACGCAAAATCACCGTGGGGACAAATTGTACAATCACATTTCTATTTCTTTTCCTTTTACCATATAATAAAAACAAAATAAAAAAAAGAAGAATGGTGGAATTGCTTCCCCTCCCCCATTTCATCTCACTTAGATTTTTTTTTTTCCAGTTCGTTATATGGAAAAAATAATGGTGGCACTCTAATCTACAACTTATCAAGCAAAAATAAGCCCTCACAGAGTTATGTGGACAGAAAAATTACAAAGTTATGGATCTTGGAGGAAAAGAAGTAAAATCAAAGTGCAAACAAAAAAAATAATTGCCTGGCAGTGAGGGGGGTTAAAATATATCTTTTCTGCCATATCAGGTCTTTCATCCGAGGTGGATGTCAATGAATTATTACTTGCAGAGCTTGGAAAAAAGTGAAAGTCTTTTTCATCTTCGCAACATCAGGGAATACTAGATGTCACCTCAACATTCCACGACCTGCACTGATGCCGAAAATCTCTTTAGTAATTGTAGTTTAGCTTATCTTTAAAAAAGTGGGGTACAAAATACATATAAATTCCCTCTTGGCTGTCAAGCTCTTTATAATGTATCCTCTATTATATTGTGTTTATAAGACAAGGAGAGGCATGGCCATGAGGGCTTACCAATAATGGCCTGCAAATATAATATCACATGGTCTAGAGCAGCTAACCAGGGTGGTTATCACAGCCAGAATAAAAGACAGGAGCCAATCAAACAGCGACATTTTATGCTTGGACAGTGTAGGGATACAAGGACAGAATGCACAGCTCAGGCCACATAAGGATACAGAAATCTAAAACAATCGTGGTATACTAATTCAGTGCTGAAGCACATAGAAAATTGTGAACATTATGAATACTAATCAAAAGATTCAACTGATATAGCAGAGGTCCCCAACTCCAGTCCTCAAGGCCCACCAACAGTGCAGGTTTTTGGGATTTCCTTAGTATTGCACAGGTGTTAATGTAATTACCTGCCCAGGTGCTGGTTCCAACAGCAGTGCAATGCTAAGGAAATCCTGAAAACATGCTCTGTTGGTGGGCCTTTAGGACTAGAGTTGGGGAACCCTGATATAAGGAACTGCTGTAACAGCACCTTATTCTTCACACATCGCTAAAAAGCAGGGCAGTATTAAACCCCTCAGCGCAAATTTTGCTACTAAAACAAAATACTGAATCCAAGGCTTGTGTGTCAGAGAAATTTCCACTACCAAAACTTGCCATCCATCTAACACATTTCCAGGTCAGCTGAGGTCACTTGGACAATAATAAGGCTATGTTGGCATTATAGCACTTAAAATCTACTCACTACACTCCTATGAGACCGCATATTATACATGTATTTTCAGAGCAAGTAGATGCTTTTTAGTATTGTGAATCACAACAAAATTATCTAATGCAAGTCAAAGATTGGGGAAATTTGGGGAAGTTGGCGAATGCCAATTTCAAATGATCCTATTATTTCTACTAATAAGCAATATACTGACTTTATAGTCAAAGTAATAGTGAAGTGAAGTTAAAAATCACTCATTGGACATGAATACTAACTACAAACCAGAAGTCTCATTAATGATTAATTTATAAATGTATTACTTTTGCACATTAGCTGGTTACAATAGACTGATTCCAAAATAAATGCAAATAAAGCCAAGCTACTCAAGTGTACCAAATGGCAAATGGAGACATGAAATGGGCCAACTTGATGAATTGCTGGAAAGTTAATGATCATTTATCACGGATTACTCACATGCTGTCCTTATAATACAGTTACTTCAAAAGAAATAGTCTGCAAGCAAAGGAGTTTCACATCTATCTATCTATATATATATATATATATATATATATATATATATATATATATATATATATATACACACACACACACACATACATTTTTTCACAATCATTATGAAGGGTAAGGAGCTAGTAATTATCAAATAAGGCATTCTATCAGAAATGTGGTAGATTGTATTGAGCTATTCACTACTGTTGCAATTTCAATGTTATTTTAGTGCTTATTTTACATATATAGCGCCATCAGATTCTCCAGTACATTACACACATCATCATCACTGTCCCCATTGGGGCTCACACTATAAATTCCCTATCTGTATGTCTTTGGAGTGTGGGAGGAAACCAGACAACCCGGAGGAAACCCACACAAACACGGGGAGAACATACAAACTCCTTCCAAATGTCGGTGTACACAAAACTATTAACAGGTTTTGTCGGGAATCTTAACACTGGCTTATTTAAAAAATAAAGATTATTCTCTAAAGATTAAAGCTAAATTAAAATTGTAAACTTTTAATAAGTAAAATCAAGTAATAGTTCCTAAGCCAGTGTTTACGGAATACATTCTACAACATAAAAATATATGTATCATTATGTAGAAGTATAGAATATTATATATTTACTATGCACAATAATGCCTTTAATTTTTCCTTCTTATGAAGTCTGCAGTAGCCTAAAGTTTTGCCAAGTAATTCATTAAACAAACCCGCTGTGATCACTGTTACATCATAGTGGGACTTGAGCCAAGTGTGGCTTTTTACCTTAGATCCTGTCAAGCCTTTGATGACACTGGTTATTAGGGCTACATATGTTCACATCTAGAGTGAAGAGTAGCAGTACCTCCTGTAATGTAGATCGACAAGTGAAACAACAGGGGCAATATTTACTTCCTAATGGCCCAACAGGCATCATGGACAGGATCTTGTTAAAAGTAGTTGGCTATACCCACAGAAATATCATGTAGAACGGCAGCGTTAGCTTAAAAAAAAGGATCAAAATGTTTGCCTATGAAATAGGAGTCTTAGCATATCTATGTATAAGTAAGACTGGTTTCATACTTTTGACATTAAAGCATACATGAGGCTGTTGATATTGATTCACGAGACCCTCAAAAAGCCTGGACACTATGAATCATACTCGGACCTGAATCTCAAGGCTCCTGAAATGTATCCCACCTGCAATTTTAACAGATTAATCTCCAATCTTCTACCTAGAAAATCATCAGAAAATACATTAATACCTTTTTGTGTTAAACTTCTCTACATGTGGTCTCTCTGGTCCCTCCTTATCTTTGAGTAATTTGATATTACTTTGTGCCCTTTAGCCTTTGGGGAAGGTGCACCCCCACTAATTCTGAATCTATCGGCCGCCTGTACTTACTCTGCACAAAATACTTTCAACACAGAGCTCTGTGCAACAATTCAGGTCCTATTTTTTGTACTACCTTGTTTTTCCAAAAATAAGACCTCCCCCAAAAATAAGCCCTAACAGGGATTTTCAGCATTTTCAGAGCAAGGCTTAAATATAAGCCCTACCCCGAAAATAAGCCTCAGTCTCAGTTCAATAATGAAGTGTCCGTGCAGCTAAAAAGTTAAAGATACTGAAGGACACTTCATTATAGACAGCAGGCACCCCACAATCACACTCACCAGATGCAAGGGCAGAGGACCTGCATTGATGTCACACACACACATCCAATCTCACACACACACACACAATCAGATCGCACACACAAACATCCTATCTCACACACACACATCCAATCTCACACACACACATCCAATCTCACACACACACATCCAATCTCACACACACACACATCCAATCTCACACACACACATCCAATCTCACACACACACATCCAATCTCACACACACACAATCAGATCGCACACACAGACATCCGATCTCACAGACAATCAGATCGCACACACAAACATCCGATCTCATACACACACACAATCAGATCGCACACACAAACATCGGATCACACACACATCGCATCACACACATATTCACCACATCCTGCGACAAGGATTTCTTCTCGCCGGCAGAATCTTGAGAGGCAGTGCAGTGGAGCGCAAGGACCTTTCGCAATGCTTGCTTACAGGACCTGCGGACACGTGACTTCCTCCCATCATTCCCTGCGGCCAGAAGTATTCTGTAATGCTGGATGTAATGAGTGTGTGTCAGTTAGCCAGAAGCAGGGGAGGACGGCGTGCATCACCCCCCGGAAATCACATGGAGGACCTGGGAGCCACGCAGATGTCCGGGTCTGGTAAGTATGAGTCTGCTGGGAAGTGGGGTGTCTGCTTTTTTGGGGGGGTATACTTACCCCCAACCATGTTTCTCCAAAACTAAGACCTCCTCCAAAAATAAGCCATAGTGCTTTTTTTTTTTTTTTGGAGGGGGGAGGGTAGTATAAGACAGTGTCTTATTTTTGGAAAAACATGGCAGTAGAACTAAGATTAGAAACAGTAAGGGGTACTTCACACACAGCGAGATCGCTACTGAGATCGCTGCTGAGTCACGTTTTTTGTGACCTCATTAGCGATCTCGCTGTGTGTGACACTGAGCAGCGATCTGGCCCCTGCTGTGAGATCGCTGCTCGTTACACACAGCCCTGGTTCGTTTTTTTATTGTTGCTCTCCCGTTGATAAGCACACATCGCTGTGTGTGACAGCGACAGAGCAACAATCCTGAATGTGAAGGGAGCAGGAGCCGGCGTCTGACAGCCTGCGGTAAGCTGTAACCAAGGTAAACATCGGGTACCCACCTTGGTTACCCGATATTTACCTTCGTTACCAGCCTCCGCAGCTCTCACGCTGCCAGTGCCGGCTCCTGCTCCCTGCACACGCTAAGTTAAGCGGTGTGAGCTGGTAACTAAGGTAAACATCGGGTAACCATACCCGATGTTTACCTTAGTTACCAGTGTCCGCAGCTTCCAGACGCCGGCTCCGTGCAAGCGCAGCGTCGCTTGCACGTCGCTGCTGGCTGGGGGCTGGTCACTGGTCGCTGGTGAGATCTGCCTGTTTGACAGCTCACCAGCGACCATGTAGCGATGCAGCAGCGATCCTGACCAGGTCAGATCGCTAGTCGGATCGCTGCTGCATCGCTAAAGTGTGAAGGTACCCTAAGTCAAGTTTCAGCTAATAGTTGCAGCGCCAGAAGTGATGTCATGGGGGGGGATTGTTTTGCAACCTATCATTGTTAGTTTGTTAACTCTAATCTATATTTATATTTTGTATGTGCTCTAATAATAAATAATAATAATAATAATAATAATAATAATAAAAAAAAAAAACCTGTGTATACAGAGCTTGTGCTGCCCAGAACAAAGGCAGGCTATGCACACCAAATGATTCTAGACTTCCCAGTGTGCATTGTTAAGGGCGGTATGCCTTGTAAACAGACTATTAAATGATTGCAGATCAGTACATATTTACCAGTGATTTAACTCTGCAAAATCAGGTAATGTAAACCCACATCTACCTTCATTGAACTAGAATGAGCCATTACTACCAGAATGTGTAATAATGGCCAAGATCATGTCTGCATTTAAAATAGCTAGATGCTTATCTATTAAATACAGGAATTGAGGGTTTTAAATAATCTAGGAAAGAAGTATACCATAATTGATTGACAAAGGTTGAGCATATTTGTCTGTGTCATGCCAAAAATTGTGAATGGGATGTGTTATTTTGCAAAATGTTTGTTTAAAGGGAACATATCAGAAGTTGTCCGGTCACTAAACTACCATAATTACATGGCTGGGTAGGATTATAAGAGAAATGTCAAATATACCTTCCTGACTATAAATTGATTGTCCTTCACTGAGAATCAGTTTTGTTATGAGGCCTGTTCTTGGCTGGTACAGCATACATGGCAGACATAGTACCACTATTCTCTACGACCATTTCCCCAGCAGCCTATTATGCAGATCACCTTTGCGTTGGTCCAAGAGTCAGACAATATCTGCTTATCATATTGCCAGAACAAATACAAATTCACATCTTCAGCATTACGATTTGCTTGTATTCCCTTTTGTGCTGGGGTTTAATGCTAAACACATTTTTAGACGACGGTCCTTTCTTTTTGCATGAATCTATTAGAACAGTATTGCTGGCTTCTCTCCAAACATTTACTGGCACTTTGTCTCTGGCCAAAAAGACACTGTGGCACTGACAAGAAGTCCATGGGGGTGGTAATCTGCAGGGCATTATGCTGTGGGTCAGAACTTTTCGCAAGTCGGCAACTGTATTTATATAAAGATTGAAAGTTGATTTTCAAAGTAATAGAAAGCCAATTTGTGGCCAGAAAGACGAAATTTTACATGGTTTTTACTACCTTGCCTAGAAACGCAATTAGAGAGTGACTAACGGTGCATTTAGATTGGCTGATCAGCAGTCATTTAATCCGTCAGCAGGTTTTTGCTACTTCATCTGAGAGCAGCACATTGTAGGCAAAAAGATTCTGAAACTAACCATTTTTAACTTAGATTACAGGGTGCAGCCGTTCTGACTTTATCTAAGAATTGAGAATAGCAGAGCTGGGAGCTGTCCCCGACCACACCAGGCTCTCAAAGAGATTGTGCATTGACTGAGGTGTCAGTCCAACAGCAGGTGTCTGACTGCAGTGCACAAGCCACAGAGTCACACCAATGTTAATCACAGAGCAATAAACCCTTTACTTTAGATAAACAATAGCTAAGAGAAGCACAATTGTATTTTCTTTTTTTAACCCTTGCAGCATGCTGTCCTCCACTTACATTGCAAAATTCTGGTGACAGATTCCTTTTAAAGGGTATCTTTCACCAGATCCTTGCTATGTAGAATATGATATAGTGACAGAAATCCTGATTCCAGTGATATATCACTTACTGGTCTGCATACTATCATTTTTCTACAAGCGCAATTTTCTCTGCTATAGAATTAGGAAGGCCCACACAACGTGTGCAGCTTTTTGTGTATATAGGGTGGGTCATTTATATGGATACATCAAAATATAATGGGAATGGTTTGTGATATCTACTTACTGTGTGTGGCTCATTAGTATATGGGAGGGAAGAAACTTTTCAAGATGGGTGGTGACCATGGCGGCCATTTTGAAGTTGGACATTTTGCATCCTAATAAGCCACAAACAGCAAGTTGATATCACCAACCATTCTCATTTTATTTAGGTGCATCCATATAAATGGCCCACCCTGTATACAGCTGCAAATAGTGCTGGGGGAAGGGGTTTTACAAAGCAAATTGACTAGGAGGCACAAGACATGTCGTCCTGTATTGATAATCTCATGCTCCTAAAACTCTGATTTTGCTGAAACGATAACACACAGCCTAGTAAGTAATACATTTCTGGAATCAGGGTCTCTGCCTCTGCATAATGCTCCTTTCAGATTACTTAGCAAAAACCTGCTGACAGATTCCCTTTAATAGCTTGTTGAGACAAACTAATTAAACTTTGGAAATACGGTCATTCTGTGCACACACAATGTCATTGTTCTGAGAAACAAATGTCCTATATAAGAATTATGTGCTGCCAAGATAGTGTAACAATGATTTCACTCGATGAACTAGTGTTTTGCACATTTGTCGGGTGATTGGTCGGCAGTTCACACCGGCCAATTATCAGCATATTAGGTATTTCCTATAACCGGCCAGTGTAAATGCACCCTAAGACTCCCGACAGGTTCCCTTTAATTTAATTTAGTGTTAATGGTTGACCTTCCAATATGTTACTGAAGTTAGTTCACGGCTTTGTTATCCAATCATAAATGATTAAAGTGATTCCTCACTTATGTTCCATTTCACAGTTCAAATGTTTTAAGTCGTAAAAAAAAAAAAGGAGTTTATGCTTTTAGAAAGATAAAAGATGTGAAAAGCTTGTGCAAGTGACAGAAGCTCTAAATGAAGCATAAATGGCTCCGTTCAGATATAAATAAAATGTGTTTTATGCAAAGTGGATATGTGTATAAACTATTAAAGCCCCTCCAGGGAAACAAAGTCAGTTTTAGAAGAAAAAAAAAGCTCAGCTTCACTATGTTGTAAAAAAAATAAAATAAAAATAAAAATGATCCCCCATACTGTTATTATTATTCTGTATGGAAATTACTAATACTATAATAAATGCATGTTCCGGTAGATTTGCAGATTTATATAGTAGATTTCTCCTTAACAAAAGGTATCTTCATCAAAACACCCTGGCTAAGCTGAATTACAAGCCATCCCACTCTCCGGCCATGCATGTGATCTAAATGAATTTGGAGTCTTCTCTACACCCCCAGGAGAAACCTAGACTGACAAAGGTCAACCCTCTCGTGACCTAGAGATCAATAGATCTATGAAGGCAGTAAATTATTACAGTTCATCATATGAAGCATCACCACAGTGATTAGGCAAGGCAAGATTCGGTAAAAGTCATCATGTAAAAATACTATAGGCTGCTAAGATGCTTTCTTTCTTCGGAAAGTTTTTTTTTTTATCAATTATTGAGGAGGCAAAACCATCTTTACTCAACCAGCCTTGGTTTACTCCATACACCTAAAGGAAAACGCAATGAATTGAAAGGCAAACAAATAAGAAAAAAAGCGTTGTGGTGGGCACTGTCACAATGGAGGCAAGGATGAGAAGGTGATTAAAAAAGAGCAATGCATTTCAAAATCAATCAAAATTTATTCTTCAGGCTATACCTGATCGATTGTGAAACGCGTTGCTGTCTTAATAAATGTTCACTGTTTTTCTATACCTTCTCATCTTTGTCTTCATCATGACCACGCCCAACACAACATTTTTGTACCTAGTTTTTTGCCTTGCAATTGTTTTCATGAGCCTCCTTGTTGGCTTCCACAGGTGGAGCAGAAGTCCATAGGCGGAATAGCACTTCACTACTACGCTCTTCAGAATTGTACCTGACCTGCACAACTCCACCAGGTGAGCAGATTCCATCTATTCTTCTCAGTTTCTTATCTCCAGGACTTCACCATGTAACGTTCTAATTTTGTCTTCAAGATCCAAATAAAAAGGACTCTTTTTTATGTCATTAATTCACAGCTTGGAGAAAACGACCAAAGGTCTTTTGGATGGCATTGATGTAGAATATCTTAAAGACAATTACTTTCTTGTATAAAAAACAAAAACAATTTTTGACTTTTACATGGGCAAGACAGGTTCTGCATGTACCTGACCTGCGCAACTCCACCAGGTGAGCAGAGTTCATCTACTCTTCCCAGGTTCTTATCATCAAGACTTTGCCATAGAGCGTTCCAATTTTGTCTTCTAGTTCCAAAAAAAAGGACTCTCATGTCCTTAATGCACAGCTTGGAGAAAACGATCAAAGGTCTTTTGGATGGCATTGAGGTAGAATAACTTAAAGAGAAGCACTTTGTCGTGTAAAAAAAAATAAAAGTTCTTGGATTTTATTTGGGCAAGACAGGTTCTGCACATTTAGATCAAAGAATCTTTGACAGGGAGGCAAAGAAAACAATGTTGTGCTAACATTAACACCAGGCAAAGAGTGACCATCGCACGAAACCGCTCGGTACAGGCATATTAAAGTGAAGCTTCACCACTGAGCAACATTGGATATATAGTAAGCAAAGTTTAGTATTTTTGAAGCTATCCCTTATTTTTTAGCTATTGTTACATATTTGTTTCTATACTGAAGGCAAAAAATACTCAATTCTAACCTGAAAGACGTCAACAAGTCACAAATATTATTAGTTAAAAACAAGAATACTAATACATTAAGGTCAGCCTGTCAGAAGAATCAAGGTTCTTAGGTAGGATCCTTCATGCATATTGTTGAAGCAAGTGGGGCAATCTATGACATGCAATCTCAATGGATGATCAATGATATCTAATACCTGACATACCAGTGTCCTTGATCCTAGTACTTATAGATGGTATGTCACCAACTTGAGTCTTGCATTACTTTTCATGCTAACATTAACGTTAGTTGAACAATATATTAAAATCGTATTAACTCAGTGTTTCTGTATTTTTTTCTTTAATTTTATGAAAGACAATATGAACAGACTTTCTTAAACAAAATAATGCTTTTTCAGAGACATGAACAGATTTTCTGTCTTGAAAATGAGTCTTGAAAATAATAAGAAACCTTCCCATGGGCCAAGAAAATGGTTTGATCTACTGAGTAAACTGAAGATACTGCTAAGTTTTGGGAGAGTTGGAAATGTCATGTTAATTCACCCTACTTATTTCTTAAAGGGGTGAACTGAAGGTATTAGCTGCAATGTAGGACGTGTTGTTAAGAAATTATTTTCAAGAATAATACAAAACATAATAGTTATGTTAAAAAAAAAATGCATATTCACATTTACAGCTGAAGAACACCATCCACAATTCTGTCCATATGTAACAGCGTTTTCGCCTCTAACAAGGCCTAATAGAACAGGGTAGAATTTAAAGTGACTCAATCTATTCATGAAATCCTACATGGACAACGATCATATTTTGTAATAATAATAATAATGAAATATACTGTCTATAGCTGTGTACAAGTATAAACGTATTTAGAAAGACCCTCACATTACCACATCCGCCAAAAAAAGTGTACTAAGCTTTTTAAAGGGAATCTGACACGTTTTTACCACTTAGGCCATGTCCGCACGTTGCTTTTTACCTGCTTTTTTGCTGCTTTTTCAACTGCAGCGTTTAATGCCAAAATGGTTGTGTTCTGCTTTTCAAGCAAAGTCTATGGGAATTTGGTTTTCTTGTCCGCACTATGCTGTTCAAACTGCAGCCTTTTTGTTGCAGAACTTTGGTCAAAAACTCAGCTTTGCAGTGCAAAACCCAAATGGCAAAAACAATTGACCTTCCGTTATGAGTAGTCAGGAGCGTGGTGGTGTCAATCGGGAAGGAGTCTAGTTAATATCTCAGATTTTCTTTTTGTGCGTGCACCAGTACTGTTAGGGTCCTTTCACATAGTGTTTTTTCCCTGTTCAGTGGCCGCGTTGGGGCTTACGTTCGAAACCCCCTGGAAAACGGGACTTGGGCATATGCTCTGAAAGAGCCATTGACTATAATGATGCAGATGGAGTCTACTGGAAGCGGACAGCAAGATGTAGTCTACCACGTCCCCGATAGGTGGAAATGGACATGGTGATTCCATCTGGATCATTAAGGTCAGTGGCCCGATAGGCACAGATGCCAGAATCCTGTTCTGCTTCTTTTGGGGTGGGGGGAAGGCGGTGTTCTGACATAAGCCATGATGGGAACACTGAACAGAGGAAAAATTGCTATGTGAGTGTGACTTAAGACACAGGAATCTGGATTAAGCGAATAGGGTAGAACTAAGCAACATTACTATCAGTTAGTGGGGTAACTGATAAAAAAAAATTATGTACATAGGAACCACAAAAGACAATTCATGGCTTTCATTCAGTGCACATCTTTCATTTGGAGCTGACAAAGAAAAGTGCATTTAATGCAAACATTATTCACTGTAATACAATTTATTTGCTGAAGGGCATCAAAAACAAACTGAGTGACTAAGCAGAAATGTCAAAACCAATTATGGGAAGTAAACATAATTCAGAAGTTACGAAACGAAAGAGTGCTGCTAAATATTGGGATGAAGAAGGAAAAATAAATGGAAATTAGGATACCGTTAAATAAGTGTCGAGTTTACCTTTGGTTCAATGCTCATCTCAAACAAAACAAATGTCATCATTTACATAAAAAAACATATTACTGCTGTTCTTAAAAGGAATCTGTCAGCAGATTTTTCCTACCTCATCTGAGAGCAACATGATGTTGTCAAGTAGAGTCTGAATCCAAGGGTGTATCACTTAGATTACTGGGTGCATACGTTCTGACAGAATGAAGAATTTTAGATTTTGCTTATAGCAGAGTCCATATAGCTGCTCCCACGCACAACAGGGTTTCAGTATACATTTTTTAGATGGAAGCTGCTAATCACAGAGGGAGGTGGAGTCTGACCTGAGCCAAGGTGCTGCTGGGTCAAACTAATGATAAAGCTAGGAAGCTTAAACTAACAATACAGATAAACAAAAATACACTTTGTGATAAGAGACACAGAGCTGCATTGTCTGTTTTAACTCTTACAGCATGCTGTCTTCAGATTATATATCAATAACTTGCTGACAGAGTCCTTCTTTAAGCAAAAAGAGTATCGAAAATTAGTACTATATATTGGAAAGTTTAAGTAACCCCTGTCTAATGTTGAACAAAACAACAAATGGTAATAATTACATGGCAAGTTACAGACTCCAGCTTGTCATTTAACTATTACAGATGTTCCTGTATTGCAGGTAAACTCTACATCATATATATACTGCTGATGTTGTAGGGTGCCAGTGGCCGGTTGTTGTGACTGCAGTATAATGCCCTAGTTCTCTACAGAGAAGTCGCGTCCCCGATTAAATGTGCAGTTATGTATCAGGAGACATTTCATTTGTCTCGAACAAAAGAACTTTACTGGACAATCCGTTAATGACCACTTGATACACGCAACAATGGCACAATTCCTTCTACAGTTTGGTTCCAAGTTACAGTGCGCTTCAAGGCTAATTTCCTGTTCTTCTTAGGCTAGGTTCGCACACTGTGTCTTTTTGACGCTGCGTTTTTGTGCGTTTTTGGCCGCTAAAAACGCACAAAAACGCACCTGCGTCGAAAAAACGCATCAAAAACGCATGCGTTTTTGCCGCGATTTGGTGCGTTTTTGGCTGCGTTTTTTATCTCTGCGTTTTGCTGCGTTTTTCCAATGCATTGCATGGGGGGGGAAAACGCAGAAAAACGCAGGAAAGAACTGACATGTCCATTTTTTTTTTTTTAACTCAAAAACGCAGGTAAAAAAAACAGATGTGTGCGGACAGCAAAAATGAAAACTCATAGACTTTGCTGGGGAAGCAAAGTCCTGCAGTTTTGAGGCCAAAAACGCACCCGAAAAACGCGCAAAAATGCAGCGAAAAACGCACTGTGCGCACATAGCCTTAGACTACCTCTGCGCTAACTGTTCCCATCACGGGCATACAGTGCCTACAAGTAGTATTCAACCCCCTGCAGATTTAGCAGGTTTGATAAGATGCAAATAAGTTAGAGCCTGCAAACTTCAAACAAGAGCAGGATTTATTAACAGATGCATAAATCTTACAAACCAACAAGTTATGTTGCTCAGTTAAATTTTAATAAATTTTCAACATAAAAGTGTGGGTCAATTATTATTCAACCCCTAGGTTTAATATTTTGTGGAATAACCCTTGTTTGCAATTACAGCTAATAATCGTCTTTTATAAGACCTGATCAGGCCGGCACAGGTCTCTGGAGTTATCTTGGCCCACTCCTCCATGCAGATCTTCTCCCAAGTTATCTAGGTTCTTTGGGTGTCTCATGTGGACTTTAATCTTGAGCTCCTTCCACAAGTTTTCAATTGGGTTAAGGTCAGGAGACTGACTAGGCCACTGCAACACCTTGATTTTTTCCCTCTTGAACCAGGCCTTGGTTTTCTTGGCTGTGTGCTTTGGGTCGTTGTCTTGTTGGAAGATGAAATGACGACCCATCTTAAGATCCTTGATGGAGGAGCGGAGGTTCTTTGCCAAAATTTCCAGGTAGGCCGTGCTATCCATCTTCCCATGGATGCGGACCAGATGGCCAGGCCCCTTGGCTGAGAAACAGCCCCACAGCATGATACTGCCACCACCATGCTTGACTGTAGGGATGGTATTCTTGGGGTCGTATGCAGTGCCATCCAGTCTCCAAACGTCACGTGTGTGGTTGGCACCAAAGATCTCGATCTTGGTCTCATCAGACCAGAGAACCTTGAACCAGTCTGTCTCAGAGTCCTCCAAGTGATCATGAGCAAACTGTAGACGAGCCTTGACATGACGCTTTGAAAGTAAAGGTACCTTACGGGCTCGTCTGGAACGGAGACCATTGCGGTGGAGTACGTTACTTATGGTATTGACTGAAACCAATGTCCCCACTGCCATGAGATCTTCCCGGAGCTCCTTCCTTGTTGTCCTTGGGTTAGCCTTGACTCTTCGGACAAGCCTGGCCTCGGCACGGGTGGAAACTTTCAAAGGCTGTCCAGGCCGTGGAAGGCTAACAGTAGTTCCATAAGCCTTCCACTTCCGGATGATGCTCCCAACAGTGGAGACAGGTAGGCCCAACTCCTTGGAAAGAGTTTTGTACCCCTTGCCAGCCTTGTGACCCTCCACGATCTTGTCTCTGATGGCCTTGGAATGCTCCTTTGTCTTTCCCATGTTGACCAAGTATGAGTGCTGTTCACAAGTTTGGGGAGGGTCTTAATTAGTCAGAAAAGGCTGGAAAAAGAGATAATTAATCCAAACATGTGAAGCTCATTGTTCTTTGTGCCTGAAATACTTCTTAATACTGTAGGGGAACCAAACAGAATTCTGGTGGTTTGAGGGGTTGAATAATAAATGACCCTCTGAATAAACTTTTCCCAATTTTAAAAAAAAAAAAAAAAAAGAAATAACATTCTTTTTTGCTGCAGTGCATTTCACACTTCCAGGCTGATCTACAGTCCAAATGTCACAATGCCAAGTTAATTCCGAATGTGTAAACCTGCTAAATCTGCAAGGGGTTGAATACTACTTGTAGGCACTGTACATAGAAATCATGGGGCCCCATAACAAAAGTTTGAATGCCCCCTGTGACGACATGGACACTCATGGGTTAAAGTTTCTTAACATTCAGCCAGACAGGATGATAGATTGTTTATAGACGGGGGATAAGTCCCTCATTGTTTTTACCTTAGTAGCCATTGTCTAGTCGGTGACTTCCAGACTACATGTATACCCTCAGTCTTTCTGTAGACATCATTTGGATGAACATTGTCCATGCAGCTTGAGATTCAACCAATGGGAGAGGCGATCTTGTCCAACCAATCGATGAGGATGCATTGTATCCAAGTGGAAGGCTGTGGCTATAAAAGGGATTTCTTTAAGCCACCAGGTTGTTGTTGATGGATGCTGATGGATCCAGTCTAAGCTCTTAGGAGCTCACTAGAGGATCAGGATATCTTATGGCTTCAATCTAGGGACTCCGGTTCCGGTTGGAGACCATATCCACAGCCTAGGGATGTCGACTCCGGCTGCCAGGATTGTAACATCATACCAGGACTACCTAAGGAGGACACTCAGGTTGGGACAGTTCAGTCACCTGTTACAGACTTTTCAGACCTCAGACAGCTTCCTAAATCTGGCATTATTCCTTTCTCAGTGGGTGCCCGCCAAAAGCGGGGTGCTGCTGGATTGGAGTAAATAGCCCTGGGACCTGTGAGGCATGGACATTCTAAATCCCTGGTGAGCCAGCGGAAGGGTGAGACTCTGTTGCCTGTTACATTTGTGTTTTGCTGGTTATGTGTTATGTGCCGTTAATTGTTTGGGGATCCAATAAAGTCTAATTATTGTGGTTCCCTCACCCTGTGTTGTCTGAGTAGTGTTACGCCACGGTTAAGGAGGCCGGCGTTCAGTTGGGATGAGCCCTGAGCCACGCTGTCTTTCTAAAGGCGGTGGGTTTTAGTGGACGAGAGCACCCACTGAGCCCCGTGTCTCCACCCCCCCACCTCCAAATAATAATAAAAAAAAATTACAACAAAATATTAACATAATCATCATACATGCTACTGGGGGATGGCACACATTACTGAGGGTGACATACACGTTACTGCAGGTGGGTTATAGTCAGAAATAACACATACACATACATAATGTTACTGAACAGCACCCACCATACCAAGGCCAAAAATACATTGCAAAATAATGCCACCACACCATGACCAAATATTATGACCACATAGAGTCTGAATATAAGCACTGTCCTGTTACTGAGCAAAGTCCACTGCACAAAGACCAGTGGGTTCACACCACAAATCCCCAAAGAATCTGCAATATGTGAACTTGGCCTAAAGTAGCGATGTCCTCCTTCATGCCCTTCACCACACACAATATAAATTTTCACATCTATCTCCCCCATATAATAGTAACGATTATAACCCCCTTTATAGCCTAAAGGCCGCTTTACACGCTGCGATATAGTTACGATATCGCTAGCGTGCGTACCCGCCCCCATGGGTTGTGCGACACGGGCAAATCGATGCCCGTGGCGCACAACATCGCTCAGACCCATCACACTACTTACCTGCCTAGCGACGTCGCTGTGACCGGCGAACCGCCTCCTTTCTAAGGGGGCGGTTAGTTCGGCGTCACAGCGACGTCACTATGCGGGCACCCAATAGAATCGGAGGAGGGGAGATTAGCGGGACATAACATCCCACCCACCCACCTCCTTCCGCATTGCCGGCGGCCGCAGGTAAGGTGAGGTTCCTCGTTCCTGCGGTGTAACATACAGCGATGTGTGCTGCCACAGGAAAGACGAACAAAATCGTACACACAGCAGCAACGATAATTGGGAATAGGGGGGCATGTCACCGATTAGCGATTTTGAACGTTTTTGCGATGATTCAAAATCGCTCATAAGTGTTACACGCAACAACATCGCTATAGCGGCTGGATGTGTGTCACAAATTCCGTGACCCCAAAGAGATCGTTTGAGCGATGTCGTAGCGTGTAAAGCGGCCTTTAGGAACTACAGTATAACTCTGCACAGCACAGGGATAATAAACACACACACACACACACACACACACACACAGTGATGGCACAGCCCAGGAGCAACACACACACACACACACACATTGTTGGCATAGCACAGGGGCAACATACACTCACACACAGTCATGGCACAGCACAGGGGCAAAACACACACACACTGATGGCGCAGCACAGGGGCAACACATACACAGTCATGGCACAGCACAGGCACAACACACACACACAGTCATGGCACAGCACAGGCGCAACACACAGACAGTGACTGGACAGATCAGGAGTAACACAAACACACACACAGTGATGTCACAGCACAGGGGCAACACACACACACACACACACACACACACACCTACACAGTGATAGCACAGGGGCAACACACACACAGTCATGGCACAGCACAGGAGCAACACACAGTGACTGGACAGATCAGGAGAAACACACACACACACACACACACACAGTGATGGCACAGCACAGGAGCAACACACACAGTGATGGCACAGCACAGGCACAGCACAGGGGCAGCACATACACACACACACAGTCATGGCACAGCACAGGAGAAACACACACACAGTCATGGCACAGCACAGGAGCAACACACACACAGTGATGACACAGTACAGGGGCAACACACACACACACAGTCATGGCACAGCACAGGAGAAACACACACACAGTGATGGCAGAGTACAGGGGCAACACACACACAGTCATGGCACAGAACAGGAGCAACACACACACACACACACACACACAGTGATGGCACAACACAGGGGCAACACACACAGTGATGGCACAGCATAGCAGCAACACACACACATACACACACAGTGATGGCACAGCACAGGGGCAACACACACACCTTGATGGCACAGTACAGGGCAGTTTCTTTCTGTAATGTTAGAGATATTTGTACATTATAATACTCATCTGCTCCTGTGATATGAGAGATCGTTAGTGGCTCCGGCCTCACTGCTGCTCTTCCTGTGAGTCCTTCTGGCTCCTCCTTCTGTCCTCCACTTTTTCTTTTAATTCCTTCTGTTCTCTGTTTCTCACTGTTTTTAATGCTCTCTGTTTGCTTTTCTCTCTTTTCTATAGTCTCTACTCCTCCTCCACTCTGTTTTCCTATTCATCTTTGTTTCTCCCGCACTGTACTGAACAAGCTCCGCCCCCTCTCCTGATTGGTTGTTCTTCTAGCATCTCTCACAGCTCTCTGACTGGAAGAGAAAGCTGCCTGGCCACTCCCTCCTCTTCAGCACAGGACGCGCACAGTCTGCAGTGAGTGAGACTGCATCTCTGTTTTGCGGCCAGCCTGCAAATATAAAATCCGTGTCGGCACCCAGCGACCGTAATCAGCTGCTTGGTGACGCCCCGGGGGCATGAAAGTGAAAATGAAAATGCACACACAGCGGGCAGCCGCCTCCGGGCCCCTCCACCTCACGGGCCCCATAGCAGTGGTGTGGTCTGCCTCCATTGACGGTACACCACTGGTTCCCATCAGTTACCAGGTATATCAGCTCCAAGACCATAATACCTTCATAGTCCCTTATTTCTCCTACCCACAGCTCCATGTCTGTACTTCGCAAGGAACAGGTGCAGGTGCCTGATACATTCATTAGTCAATGCTTATATTAGGCCACAATCACATGAGGTGTAATTGTCACATTTGCCTTTTTCCTCTCCCTTTTCTTTTTTTGTTTCAATATTCACCTACCAGTTCCCCACAGCTTCTCCATAGTGTTGCCAGAGTGACCCACTCCTTCTCACAAGAACTGGCATTACTAGCTGCATTACATAAATATTGGTGAGTACTGTGGTGGTCGACCATCAGCACTGTTCTGCACAGCACAAGCAACCGGCTGATTGCAGTTTCAAGTCCCCAAAGGGGACTAGCAAATACAATAAAACGTGGGAAAAAAAGGAAAGTCTTTAACCTGTACACGACATGATTAACAATGCCTTAGCGAAAGATGACGTACCCAGTACGCCATAGCGATCGCCGGAGCTCAGGGGCTGTGCCCCCGCAATCGTGGCTGGATCTGTGGCTGATGTTACAGCTGACACCCGACTCCCACTGACAGGAGCACTGCCCACACGGCTCCATGCAGTTGAACCCCGTAAATGCTGCAGTCAAAAATGATCGCAACATTGAAGAGGTAGGGAGAGGATTGCGTTCCTCTCCCGAGTGATCGGGTCCTTGTAATGTGATGACCACGACCTGATCACTGCTATGGTAACCCGGGGTCATCACCATGATCACCCTAGGATCACCCTGGTACAGAAAACCTCGCACACCATACCAGATGCATTGTGTGTGAGGCGAACCGTCAGTGCTGAGTTCAGAACTGACATATAATCAACTGCAGTGACCATGCATTGCAGGGGATTATATAAATGATCAGAGGAGAATAAAGTAATGTACCAAAAAGGGACTAAGTAAATAAGTAAAAAAAATAATAAAAAAATAATAAGGAACAAAAAATATTTTTTTATTTTTCCAATAATATGCAATTTATTTATTTTTTTTAAAGTACACATATTTGATATCGCCATGTCCGTAACAACCTGATCTATAAAAAAACTGTCACACTGGTTAACCCCCTTTAGTGAACACTGTGGCCCAAAATAGAACCAATAAAAACTCAAACTCATCCAGCAAAAAATGAACCCTCACATGACTCTGTTGGAAGAAAACTAAAAAATCTATAATCTATAATCTTTAAAATTCAGGGATGCAAAAAAACTTTATATTGTAAAAATGCATTTTTTAGTGTGATAGGAGCCAAACCTAAAAAAACTATATAAATCTGGTATCGCTGTAATCGTACGGACCAGAGGAATAAAGCTGTCTAATCACTTATACCGCAAGGTGAACAGCATAAAAAAATAAATAAATACAGCCAATTATTCAAATGCTGTTGATTTGTTCATTCTGCCTCCCAAAGATCGCAATACGGCGCCACTCATATTTATCTCTGCTCTACGCTGAACGCTTACACCGAGGATTACATGTACATTTCTGAAAAATGTTACTTAGACAAAACTCCCGACAGAAAATTCACTATAATGAAGCAGAAGGAGTCATTTTGAACTCCCGTGTGGCTTGTGTTGCAGCAGTGTCCATCTTTTTATGCATCTTTTTAGACGTTCATAAAAGTGCGATCATCAACAGTTTTGTTCGCCTTTGAAAAGACGGACACCACTGAACAGAGACCAAACAGTCTGAATTAACTCTGCTGCCATATTACAGAATGGATTTGTTGCGGGCTTCACCTGAATCACGTATTTCGGAGTTGTAGATGGAAACCCGGATGTAAGTGCTAAGCATAGAGCATAAGATAAATGTGAACTGATCCAAAATGTTCTGTGTCAAAATCACAACCAAATAGTATTCAATGCAACCCACAAAAACACAAGTCCCCACTCAGGTCTATCATCTGTTAACAAAAATATAGGTGGCTTCCATGTTACTGGTAACACAAAGGCTCTGAAAAAAACACTATGGCTTCACTGCCTCAAAATAGAAATCCAGCAAAATCTGAACTCCCATATCCAAATGCCCCCCTCTCTTCTGAGCACCACAATGTGCCTAAACCACAGTTAGCATCCACATGTTTGTAATTATTAAAACTATTCTTAATTTTCAGGGTGCAGGTCTCCAGAAGCAAAGCTAGGCACAATGTGCAGCACTGCAATGTACTGGGCACGTCAAGGGCTTATTTGCAATTTTTATTTCTGTAACATTCACTGTGTTTGACACCATTGGTGTTTTCTAGAGACTAAAGGGTGCTTTACACGCTGCGACATTGCTAGCGTTTGCTAGCGATGTCGCGAGGGATAGCACCCGCCCCCGTTGTTCATGCGACATTTGGTGATCGCTGCCGTAGCGAACATTATTGACGCACATACCTTATCAGCGACGTCGCTGTGACCGCCGAACAATCCCTCCTTCAAGGGGGAGGTGCGTTCGGCGTCATAGCAACGTCACTGCGGCATCACTAAGCAGCTGCCCAATAGCAGAGGAGGGGCGGAGATGAGCGGCCAGAACATGCCGCCCACCTCCTTCTTTCCTCATTGCCGGTGGACGCAGGTAAGGAGATGTTCGTCGTTCCTGCGGTGTCACACATAGTGATGTGTGAGGCCGCAGGAATGACGAACAACCAGCGACATGCACCACCAACGATATTATGAAAAGGAGCGACGATCAACGATCGTGTCAACGATCAACGTTTTTGACGATTTTGCGATCGTTGATCGTCGCTCCTTGGTGTCAAATGCTGCGATGTTGCTAACGACGCCGGATGTGCGTCACTAACGATGTGACCCCGATGATATAGCGTTAGCGATGTCGCAGCGTGTAAAGCACCCTTAAATCGTCACTACACCAGTAGATGAATTCCCAGAGGGGTGTAATTTCCGTAGATGAATTCCCAGAGGGGTATAATTTCCAAAATGTGGTCACTTGAGAGGGTTTCTGTTGTTCTGGCACTTAGGTGCTCAGCAAATGGAGTCCACAAACTATTCTAGGAAAATCTGTGCTACAAACATAAAATGGCACTCCTTTCCTCCCGAGCCATGCCGTCCCTCCAAACATTACAGTACAGTCACATGTGTTTTATTGCCACGTTCAGGAGAAATTGTGTATCATATTAGGGGGTCTATTTTTACCTATTCCCCTTGTGAAAATTGAAAATCTGGGATTAACACAAGATTTTAGTAGTAAAAATGTAATTATTTTTTCTTCACCGCCCAATAGTATAACATTTTGTGAAACACCTGTGGTGTCAATATCCTCACTGCATCCCTAGATATAGTTTGTAAAATGGGGTTACTTGGGGATTTCTACTGTTCTGGCACCTCAAGGGCTCTGCCAATGTGACATGGCACCCGCAAACCATTCCAACTAAATCTGCACTCCAATATAGCGCTCCTCCCCTTCTTCACTTTGCACTGTGCCTCAAGTAGTAGTTTTTGACTACATATGGGGTATTTTCATTCTCAGGAGAAATTGTACACTAAAGTATATGGTGCATTTTCTCCTGCTACCCTTGTGAAAATGAAAGATTTGAGGTTTAGATGCTTTAGTTGGTGTGAAGCATCTAAAGGGTTAATGAACTTCTTGGATGTGGTTTTGAGCAGAGAGGAGTGCAGTTTTTAGGATGGTGTTACTTTTGGGTATTTTCTGTCACCTAGGTTTAGTCACTTCAAATGATTTTGGAAACGTTGTGTGAAAAATGAGAAATTGCTGATAAACTTTGCACCCTTCTAATTTCCTAACAAAGAAAAATTATGTTTCATAAATTGTGCTGATGTAAAGTAGACATGTGGGAAATGTGTGTGACATACACTACACTTCAAAAGTTTGGGGTCACCCAGACAATTTTGTCTTTTTCAAGAAAAATCATACTTTTATTTATCAAATGAGGTGCATAATGAATAGAAAATATAGTCCAGACATTGACTTGGTTAGAAATAATGATTTTTACTTAAAGACCTTTCGCATTCTAGCTGTTAATTTGCTGAGCTGATCTGTAGATATTTCACCCCATGCTTCCAGAAGCCCCTCCCACAAGTTGGATTGACTTGATGGCCATTTTTTGCGTACCATACGGTCAAGTTGCTCCCACAACAGCTCAATAGGGTTGAGATCTTGTGACTGGGCTGGACACTCCATTACAGATAGAATACCAGCTGCCTGATTTGTCCCTAAATAGTTCATGCATAATTTGCAGGTGTGATTTAGGTCATTGTCCTGTTGTAGGATAAAATTGGCTCCAATCAAGCGCTAGCCACAGGATATGGCATGGCGTTGAAAATGGAGTGATAGCCTCTCCCACTTTACCATCACCAACGAAAACCCAGACCATCGCATTTCCTCCACCATGACCCCAGACCATCAAATTGCCTCTACCATGATTGACAGATGGTGCCAGGCACTTTCCAGCTGTTCTGCATCTCACAAATGTTCTTCTGTGTGATCCAAACACCTCAAACTTCGATTCGTCGGTCCATTCTGTCCATAATACCTTTTTCCGATATTCCTCTGTCCAATGTCTGTCTTTTGCCCATATTAATCTTTTCCTTTTATTAGCCAGTCTCAGATATGGCTTTTTCTTTTCCACTCTGCCCTGAAGGCTAGCATCCCGGAGTCGCCTCTTCACTGTAGACGTTGACACTGGCTTCTTGCGGGTACTATTTAAGAAAGCTGCCAGTTGAAGACCTGTGAGGAGTCGAATTCTCAAACTAGAGACTCTAATGTACTTGTCTTGCTGCTCAGTTGTGCAGTGGGGCCTCCCACTTCTCTTTCTACTCTGGTTAGAGCCTGTTTGTGCTCTCCTCAGAAGGGAGTAGTACACACCATTGAAGGAAATCTTGAGTTTATTGTCAATTTCTTGCAAAGAATATCGTTCATTTCTAAGAACAAGAACAGACTGTTGAGTTTCACATGAAAGTTCTCTTTTTGTGGCCATTTTGAGTGTTTAATGGAACCAGCAAATGTAATGCTCCACATTGTCAACTAGCTCAAAGGAAGGTAAGTTTTATAGCTTCTCTAAACAGCAAAACCGGTTTCAGCTGTGCTAACATACTTGCACAAGTTTTTTCAAGGGATTTCTAAACATCCATTAGCCTTCTAACACAGTTAGCAAACACAATGTACCATTAGAACACTGGAGTGGTGGTTGTTGGAAATGGGCCTCTATACACCTATGTAAATATTGCATTAAAAACCAGACGTTTGAAGGTAGAATAGTCATTTACCTCATTAACAATGTATAGAGTGTATTTCTGTTTAATTTAATGTTAGCTTAATTGAAAAAAAAAATGTGTTTTCCTTTAAAAAATAAGGAAATATCTAAGTGACCCTAAACATTTTAACTTTAATGTATGTGGGGGGCACAGTGGTTCCATTACTAGGTGGGGCAGTAGAAGGAGCAATGGTTTTTGTGTCACACAGCAGGTGCAGTAATACGAACAGATACGGCAGCAGCGGCTCAGTATTGGGGTGACGGCAGGATGAGGAGTTTGTGCAGGTTGGGAATAGATGGGGACAGTGCCAGAAACTCAAGAAGTCAAATGTGTCTTTGTTGTAATCTCTGGAGAAGAGTTGTGGCTGGAAGCAGTTGTCATGTTGGTCTGGCCCAGATGGAAAAGAAGGAGAAAGGCGAACAATTCCATCCGAAAGAACGTCAGGTGTAAGTCACTAGCTGTATCTGCACTGTAACCTCTCGTATGTGCTGCAGGACTGATATCTACTACTATATAGTCACTATGTAGTGGTAATATCTGTGTCATTTGCTGAGGTTCCCCTGTACCCGCAATTAGGCTGTGCCACCATAGTTATCATGGTTACCTGTTTCGCCCCCTCGTCATTCAAAAGTATAACTCGTTCCACAAAAAACAAGCAGTCATGCCTATATTCACAGAAAAACAAAAAGGTTATAGCTCTTGGAAGAAGGGGAGGAAAAAACAAAAGCACAAAAACAGAAAATGGCCACATTGCAAAGAGGTTAAATGTTCTGTCTAAAGTGGTCATATTTGCTGGAACATTTGTTAGCTTTATACAGAATATTTATATTGGCCTTTATCACATTGCTCTATGATATACAGTATATTGTCATTGAATCGCAGGTAAATTGTAAAATATAGTGCAAAAAAACTGCAGTCATCAGGAATAATTTACATTCTTATATACTAGTCCTAATGTATTCTAGTAGCTCTAATGTAGTGAAACTATTCCGCTAAGTGGTCAGGCCTAAAGCTAACTTGGTTTAATAAGTCAAAAACGTAAAAAGCTAAAATAAAAAAATGTTGAAAGAAGCCAACGGGAACAAATTAACTGAGCCAGAACAGATCACGGAAAGATGAAAAGAGTACATGGAGCTCTTTTAGAACGACTCATTGATATGAAAAGAAACGGAGACTGGAAATTATAGCGAACTGAACATCTCAAAAGACGAAGTCCTTGCTGTCATAAAGCTTCTGTCAAAAAAAAAAGCACTTGGATGTGACAATGTTCTAATAGAGCTAATAAAGTCTTCTGAAGCAGCAGTTGATGTCATACGTATAACATGTATCAATAGATATGGACAACTGGTAAATGGCCCAAGGAGTGGACAAAATCGGTGTTTATTCCTATTCCAAAGAAGAGAGATGCTACCAACTGTGGAAAATATAGAACTATTGCGCTCATACTTCATGCCAGCCAAATACAATTGAAGATCTTACAGAGTCTTAAGGGTACTTTACACACTGTGATATCAGTACCGATATCGCTAGTGAGCGTACCCACCCCCGTCGGTTGTGCGTCACGGGCAAATCGCTGCTCGTGACGCACAACAATGCTTACACCCGTCACACGGACTTACCTTCCCTGCGACATCGCTCTGGCCGGCGAACCGCCTCCTTTCTAAGGGGGCGGTTCGTGCAGCGTCACAGCGACGTCACACGGCAGCCATCCAATAGCAGAGGAGGGGCGGAGATGAGCGGCCGGAACATGCTGCCCACCTCCTTCCTTCCTCATTGCTGGTGGACGCAGGTAAGGAGATGTTCGTCGTTCCTGCGGTGTCACACATAGCGATGTGTGCTGCCGCAGGAACGACGAACAACATCGTACCTGCAGCAGCAATGATATTTGGAAAAGGAACGACGTGTCAACGAGCAACGATTTTTCACATTTTTGCGCTCGTTGATCATCGCTCCATGGTGTCACACACTGCGATGTTGCTAACGGCGCCGGATGTGCGTCACTAACGACGTGACCCCGACGATATATTGTTAGCGATGTCACAGCGTGTAAAGCACCCTTTACTTTGACAAAGAGTTGTCAAAGAATAAGCAAGATTTACAAAAGGCAGAGGAATAAGAAATGCAGATGTTGCTAACTATTTCTACTTCATTGACTTCAGCAAAGCCTTTGACTGTATTTATCCCCAGAAACTTTGGAATACCATGAAGGCTATGGGTGTGCTGAACCATCTGATCAGCCTCATCAGAACTTATAAATCAACCAAGAAGCTACAGTCCAAACAGAACACGGTGACACAGCATGGTTTAAAGTAAAGCGAGGTGTCAGACAAGGCTGCATACGGTCACTATTTTTCTTCAATTTATATGCAGAAGCTACTGTATTTTAAGGAAGGTTGTACTTGCCAAAAAAGAAGAAGGAATCAAAATTCCTGAACGAATCTTCAATAATCTTAAATATGCAGATGATATATCATTGATAACAACAAGAGTAGTTGGAATGAAGGACTTATTACGGAATGTCAAGATGTAAAGCTCCAACACGGGACTCCTACTCAATAAAAAGAAGACAAACATATTTACTAGTGCCAGGTAGGTACGACCGGGACATATTTGAGATGGATGGAGACAATATGGAAGTTGTTCAGGACTTCAACCTAATCAATGATCACTCAAGAAGTAGCGACAACACCGGAAGTCAATAGGAGAGTAGCCATGGGTAAATCAACAATGAAGTCACAGGACAAGGTCCTCATATTGAGAAACAATTCACTGGTAACAAACACATGGCTCATACATAGTTTGGTCTTTTCTGTAGTAACATATGGATGCATTGATCAATTTTTGAAGAAACAAGACAACCCTTTGAATCAACGCCTTTAAAATGTAGGGCTGAAGAAAGAGGTTATCAATACCATGGATGGCAAGAAAAACAAACAATTCAATTTTAGAACAAATCAAGCCAGACATGTAACTTGAAGAAAAGATCACCAAGCTACGCTTTGCCTACTTTTAGCACATCATACGAAGAAAGCAATCACTGGAGAAGGACATCATGATCAGAAGAATAGAAGGAAGCAATGCAAAGAGACAGACCAGCAACCAGATGGCTTGATAAAATCAAGAAAACGTCAGAGAAGACCCTCGTGGACCTATCAAGGCTTAAGGCCCTGTCACACACACAGATAAATCTTTGGCAGATCTGTGGTTGCAGTGAAATCATGGACATATTGTTCCATTTGTACACAGCCACAAACCTGGCACTGATTGTCCACAATTTCACTGCAACCACAGATCTTTCGAAGATTTATCTCTGTGTGTGACAGGGCCTTTACACAAGATCAAACTTCCTATAGAGCATTCATCCATCAGGTCACCATGGCTTGAGATCGAGCTGAAAGCTGTTAAATAATAATGTTTTTGCCCAACTTTCTCAACTAGCCTTCAAAATTGCAATAAAACCTACAAGGTCATGTTCACACTTTGGAAATTCTGTCCAAATTTAGGAATGAATATCACACATTCACACGCTTCAGAAAACAATATGGGCAGAAAAAAGGTGGTGCCATGGATTGTATAATTCACAGCATGTTTGAAGCTGATTCTGTGCTTAACAGCAGACGATAATCTCCAGTGAACTTCATTTAAGCCAATCTTTCTACAAAGTGATATGAACATTTGCATTACAAACTTCTGTCTTTAAATTTGACATTCAAGTAAAGGCTCCAACACACATTAGTTAGCTGAACCCGCCGATATTGAAGGGTTCAGCCAAAAGTTTAAAATGTACGGGGTCAGGCATGTCCGATTCCATTCTCAGCAATATATGCCATTAACGTCTGGCAGTGTCTCCCTTATAGAGAACAAGGAAGTACTCAGCAGTGCAAGTGCTCCTGTGTAGGGGAGGCGGCCGAGATTGCTGCTGGTTGAACGATCATTCATTATTATTTATTATGCTTTGCTTATACTGTATAGCGCCATCATATTCCGCAATGCTTTAAATCATCATCATCATGATCATCATGACTGTCCCTCATTATAAATTCCCATATCAGTAGGTCTTTAGAGTCTGAGAGGAAACCCAAGCAAACATGGGGAGAACATACAAACTCCTCGCAGATTATGTCCTTGGTGGAATTAGAAACTAGGACCCCAGCATTGCAAAGCATCAATGCTAACCACTGAGTCAACGTGCTTCCCTATTTATAAAGTGGGGGGGTGTACAGTGTCTATTTCAAACTCACTGTGTAAGTTCCAACTCTCAAAAGTATTAGCTATGCATAGTTCCCATTAGAAGATTTGCAGGGGAAGTTTCCTGGAAGGCAAGTTCAATTTTGCCTTCCTTTATTAAGTTTATAAATTGAAATTATAATTACATGCCCTGGCCTTGCAATTTCACTCTCCCTGCATAATACTCCCACCATAGCTGCTGTTTTTATTAATTGGTACATGTGACTACTGCAGTCTGACAGAAGCCAAGTTCCTCTACACAGTCTCCTTCACGTTACATCAAACCAATAATTAAAGAGAAAATGGTTTGTAGGCTTAAAATGACCATACGTTAGGGATTTCATACAGTGGTTTTCTGGTCATCCTTTTGGACGGACAGCTATTAGGATAAAACACTGATCAATCTCTGCCATAATCTGTGGCCTAGGCTGGGCTTCTATTGTTGTTATTATTTATTATTATAGCGCCATTTATTCCATGGCGCTTTACAAGTGAAAGAGGGTATACGTACAACAATCATTAACAGTACAAAACAGACTGGTATAGGAGGAGAGAGGACCCTGCCCGCGAGGGCTCACAGTCTACAGGGAATGGGTAATGGTACAATAGGTGAGGACAGAGCTGGTTGCGCAGTGGTCTACTGGGCTGAGGGCTATTGTAGGTTGTAGGCTTGTTGGAAGAGGTGGGTCTTGAGGTTCCTCTTGAAGCTTTCCACGGTAGGGGAGAGTTTGATATGCTGAGGTAGAGCATTCCAGAGTATGGGGGAGACATCTTGCACGCAATTGTGGGAAGAGGAGATAAGAGAGGAGCAGAGAAGGAGATCTTGTGAGGATCTGAGGTTACGTGAAGGTAGGTACCGGGAGACTAGGTCACAGATGTAAGGAGGAGACAGGTTGTGGATGGCTTTGTATGTCATGGTTAATGTTTTGAACTAGAGTCGTTGGGCGATGGGAAGCCAGTGAAGGGATTGGCAGAGTTGGGCTGCAGATGTGTCAATAGTCATGAACGACTATCTACAGCTTTGAAGAAATCTAAAACGTTTCAGTAGATATGCCATCGATTGTCATTCTTGTTTCCCTAGTAAAAGGGTGCTGATTATCAGCAAACATATCTAAATTGTCTACATTGGTCTTTTCGGATGACCAAAATCTATAGTATACGGCCAGTTTCTGGAGAACTGCCGCCAGTGAGGAGGACAGGAGATTAAATGACATCGAGAGTTTAGATGTATACACTAGCCACTTCCTCACAAGGACAGGGATCATTATAATTCATAGACTTCGGAATCAGTCACTGATTATAATCTAGACAAATTCATCCATGGATACAAGTAAGCACCCACAGTTAATTTCATTTTGTAGAGCTGTCAGTGGAAAATAGCTTTTTCATTTGTGGTACACTGAAGAAACGCTTTTTGGCTTGTTCTTGCTTCACTGCATAGTTTTGGGTGAATAATATGAATGTCAAATCACCAAAAAAAGAATTGTTCTAGCATACTTGATGCTTGCGCTAGAGGCTGCAAAGTTCCCAGTCGTAGAAATATACTACCTCTGATCATTCCACCACTAGATATATACAGATATGATAAAGCGTGTTGGCTGAGAGCATCTTAGACAGCTAAATCAGGGGCGGACATATCATTGGTGAAGCCTGAGCTGCAGCACAGGGGCCCAAGATGTAAATGGGTCCATTACATTGTACTTGCCGCTATATATATTAAAAATAATATTATTTCAAGTTCCAAAGCAGATGGAATTGTGCTTCATGATGAGCTATTGGACTGCAATGGGTTCATATACTGTTCTTGCACAGGAGCCCTGATCGGTCTGTGTCCACCAGTGAGCTAAATATTGGTAGACAACCAAATGCTTCATAAATTGTTAGCAAAAGTCAATAGTTATGCAACTTTAGTCCATTATGTGATGTAATTATTATATACATTTCTGTGCTAATTTGGATAAGGCGCCATGCAAATTAAGTAATCTGTGAAAGAGTCCTGGAGAGACATGTTATCTCCATATTTTAAAAGAGTTGTCAAAGTAGATAACCCTTTCAGACTTAAAGGGAATCACCAGATTTTGCCACTGGTAAAACTTACTAGACTGCTTGCAGCAGTTATGATAAAATCACGGTTTTATCTGCTTCAGATCTACCAGTTGTCTCAATACTGATCTCTGTATAACTCCACCCACACCACTGATTGACAGTTCTCTGTGTACACTGTGTATAAGCAGAAAGCTGGCAATCAGTGATGGAGGTGCAGTTATACATAACCCCGCCCACACCACTGATTAGCAGCTCTCTGTGTACACTCTGCATAAGCAGAAAGCTGGCAATCAGTGGTGGGACGGAATTATATTTAACGTCATCCAAACCATTCATCGGCAGTGCTTTGCCAGTGTTCTGCTAATGCAGCGTAAAGAGAGAGCTGCCAATCAATGGTGTGGGAGGGGTTATGTATAACTCTGCCTCCACGACTGTGTGCGTAACAAAAAAGCTAGCAATCAGTCATGGAGGCGGAGTTATACATAACCCCTCCCGCATCACTAATTAGCAGCTCTCTGTGTACACTGTGCAGAAGGAAAAAGCTGGCAATCAGTGGTGGGACGGAATTATATGTAACGTCATCTACACCATTAATTGGCAAGCACTTTGCCAGCGTTTTGCTGAGCCACAGTGGATAGAGAGTGACAATCAATGGTGTGGGAGGGGTTATGTATAACTCCACCTCCACGACTGTTTGTGTACACTGTGTGTAACAAAAAAACTAGTAATCAATCGTGGAGGCGGAGTTATACATAACCCCTCCCACACCATCGATTGGCAGCTCTCTGCGTACACTGTGCATAAGCAGAAAGCTGACAATCAGTGGTGGAGGCAGAGTTATACATAACCACTCCCACACCATTGATTGGCAGCTCTCTGTGTACACTGTGCAAAGGCAGAATGCTGGCAATCAGAGGTGAAGGCTGGGTAATACACAACCCCACCCACACCACTGATTAGTGGTTATGTGTGTACACTGTGCACAGGAAGAAAGCTGGCAATCATTTATGTAGGCAGAGTTATACATAACCCCACCTGCATGGAAGTGGGTTTACTAGTCTTTTAGTTACAAAGGTTGAAAAAAAGACCTAGGTCCATTTAGTTCAACCTTCCTTCACCAATTATACATTTCGCCACTAAATCATTCAGGCTATGTGTGCACGCTGCATCTTTATGGTGACCACAAAGATACATGTTTTTGGCCTCAGAAAAATGAACCCGTGGCAAAAAAGCTACATCTGAAGCTCACAGCGAGCGCAAAAGAACATTACTGATTGCTGTGAGCTCCACACAGCGAATGAAGTGAGCGGCGCGATCAGTGGAGATGTCTCACAGTGGGCTGTTAAGTTCTATGGTGCTCGCTGTGAGCTTCAGATGTAGCAGTGATGATTATGATTACGGCGAACCTGAGGGGTGTTTTTGGGTTAATAAAGGGGTGAAAGAGTGTCCTATTTTTGTCTTTTATTTCAAATAAAGGATTTTTTTGAGGTTTGTGTTGATTTACTTTCACTTACAGATTAGTGATGGGGGGGGGTCTCACAGACGCCTGCAATTACTAATCCAGGACTTGGCTGCTGTGGGCTACCATTAACTCCCTCACTACACTGCATCAGGGCAATCGGAAAGATCCATGTTAAGTGCTGGGACTGTTGCATCTAATGTATGCAGCAATTCCGGGCAGTTGCTGTCTAATATTTTTAGGCTGGGGGCGCCCAATAACCATATGCATCCCCAGCCTGAGAATACCAGCCCCCAGCTGTCAGGCTTTAGCTGTGCTGGTATCAAACTATAGGGGGATACTATGCCAATTTTTTATTTATTTTACTATACAATATAGACCCGCCCACCAGCGTCTGTGATTGGAAGCCTCAGACACACTGTCACTCAGCATGGGGGCTCGCCTGACTGCAACCATTCACAGACAATAGGTGGGTGGGGGAAGCAGTGGCTCAGGAAGAAGAATTAGAGGCCGCGGGAGCAGTGTGAGAGTCGCCCCGGTGACTCGCTAAATATGAAGTATGTGATCCTACCCCTTTGCACCAGATTCTGGTCCACATAGACTCTATATGGGGACCGGCATCTAGCTGGATGCCAGGAATCAATCCCCCGTCGACCCAGAATAAGCGGGGGATTGACCTGCCAGACCTCTGAAACGAGGTCACCACAAAAATGCAGCCAAAAAAAACCTGCAACTTGTGCACAGCAAAAATGAAATCTTATACACTTTGCAGGGAAGGAAATGCAGGCACCAAAGCTGCACTCAAAAAAAGCGCAAAAAGCACAAGGTCTTAAAACCAACAATGTTATGTTTACTGAGAAAATCATCCAGCTCTTTTTTAAAAGTGATAATAGTTATAATCTCCTGCTGATAATACAGTGATTTAATCAAAACTACAGCAAGTAACCCAGTAAGTGACATCACTAGAATCAAGGTCTCTGTCTCTACATTTTTTTGCACTCAGATTGGATGGCAAAAAACCTGGCGACAGATTCCCTTTAAAAGAGGATCTTTTACCATATTGTTCCTGGTGAACTGGGCAAATGATGTAACAGTGGCTGCGGAGTGAAATATTTTTCTCTGGGGGCATGCATGTATATACATTCATATACAGTATATATATATATATATATATATATATATATATATACACACACACACACACACACACACACATGTATGCATTCGTATATGTTGTTGACCAATCAGAAGCAGGCAGGAAGACTTAAACACCCCAGTAAAATCTTACACCCAGAGCCAACGAGCACTTCTGGGTGCATATTGCTAATCCCTGCCTAATTGTGCCAATCTACAGTAGGCTACATAAAGAGATCTTCAGAAAAACTATTTCTAAAGATTCTTTATGATATGCTAATGAGCATGGGAACTAGTCGTAAGGATGTTATTTATCCAGACTAGTCCACCTTCTTAGCATTTTAGCACGCCCATAGGGGCATGCTAACATGCTATTCAATACCCAGTTTCGACAGTGACGCGCATACCTGTGTCTGTTTCACTGCATCAGATGCCGGGGTTAGGGTCAGTCACCACACTTCCAGTCATGCACATTATTAAGCCGGGTGTACGTGTCCCGGCTTCAGAGAGGTCTAGTGCGCATGCCCGGAAGTGTCGGGAACATCTGATTATGCGCACTGAGCCTAATCCCGGCGTCTGAAGTGGTGACAACAGACACGCTTGTCACCACTCATGACATTGGGCAATGGGCATTGAATAGCATGTTAGTATGCCCCTGTGGGCATGCTAACATGGCGGACTAGTCAGGGGAAGTAATGCCCTTGCAAAAAATCCCCTCGCTCATTAGGATATCATAAAGGATCTTTAGAAATACTTTTTCTAAAGAACTCTTTATCTCTACATCTAGTATGCTACTAGATACAGGGACAATTAGGCTGGGATTAGGAATTTGTACCCAGAACTGCTCATGGTTGTGGGTGCATAGGAGACCTGACATGTTCCATTTAGCTCTTTAGGTCAAATACTTTGATTGCCAATATCTCCGCAATAGAGAGTCGCAAAACAAATTTGTTTTGTTCCACTCTTTAGCCATTATTAAAACCTGTGTCCAGGTCAGCATGAAAAATTGGATGAAAGGTCTTCTTAGAGGTATCTCAATAACAGCTGATTACAATGGATCCGCTCAAACCCTCAGCAGATGTTAAGATCAAGATTCTTTCTACCTGCTCTTCATTCTGGCTCGTACATGAAGGCCCAACTAAGGAGTCATCTACGAAGATGTCCACATAATCTGCTAGACTAACATATGGAAAGTAGGGAAAAGACCCCTTTAAATCCAAAGCTATCAGGCGGGTAGCAATGAAACAGGTGGGACTAGCAGGAAAGCTAACAACAAAGTGGTCATAGCTTTATCCTGGTAACGCCTGAGTCTTCGGGAGGTGTTCACTTAACGGGGCATAAAGATTAATGCATTCTGAAACTATTTCTTACATGGCTGATTGTTTTTGAGGTTCACATCTTAACAATTTTCCATAATTCAGAAAGATGCCAAAGGTAATTTCTGTAAGAAGCGCACAATTCAGCTCATCCACATACCGTAGTGTTTGTAGCTAGAATTTAGAGGCAAGTGAAATAGTGTAGACTGAGCGGAAAAAGCCACCAACTGCCGGCGTTAGCATAATATTTGTCGGTTTAATCTATTTACATACGTTTTGTAGCAAATAGAATATTTTTATTACTGCAGTTATGATGACTGCATTTTACTGTGTAACGGCACTAGGGGATGGCAAATAAGCAGTGCAGTGATGGAGCGCTCACAGAACCAACACATAGCACATTCCATTTTACACTCAGTGCTTCGCAATGCAATTTGCCAGACTGCCGTGATTAAAATGCAAATATATTTTCCAAAGGCACAGCAGAATAGGGTCAAGGCACACAATTTAAACCATCATTAAATTTCTTACTTTTTTTTCCATCCATGTCTGCGTGGATTTTGCGAGCAAGGAAGCCAGCCTTGTAAACTGCAGCATTAGGATCATGGGGGATGTCCAGGAATGGATTGCTGCTGCCAATCCGACTAACACTCTTGGATCCCATACCGTTGGATTTGTCATCATTACTGTCTGATGGGGATTTCTTCATCGCATCAACATCATCTCTGTTAAGAAAAAAAAAAAAAATAGGATGTTTTACATGTATTCATACTCTGTGATATTCAGGAGACCATTGCTATCTATCGATATATCCATCTATCTATTATCTATATCTATCTATCTATCTATCTCATACCTATTATGTAATTCTAGCTATTCCTTCCCCCCTATGTTATCATGTTTTCTATCACATATCTATGAATTTCTATCTATCTACAGTTGAAGTCAGAAGTTTACATACACTATCTGTAAAGACACACATGGACGTTTTTCTCACTACCTGACAAAATCAGAATAAATCTTTCCCGTTTTAGGTCAATTAGGAATCAAAATTATTTCTATTTGCCAAATGCAAAATAATAATAGAGAATATGTTTTAAGGCATTTTTATTACTTTCTGCGAGATCAAAAGTTTACATACTGTACATTTCATTAGTATTTGATACCATTGCCCTTAAACTGTATGACTTGGGTGAAACGTTTTGAATATCATTTTGCAAGCTTCTCACAATTGTTGGTAGGAATTTGGGCCCATTCCTCCTGACAGAACGGGTGTAACTCAGCCATGTTTGTAGGTCGCCTTGCTCACAACTGCCTTTTCAGCTTTGCCCATAAATTTTCAATAGGATTGAGATCTGGGTTTTATGATGGCCACTCCAAAATATTGTCTTTGTTATCCTTAAGCCACTTTGTAACCAGTTTGGCAGTATGCTTCGGGTCACTGTCAATTTGGAAGATCTATTTTTGCCCAAGCTTTAAGTTCCAGGCTAATGTCTTGAGATGTTACTTCAGTATTGCCACATAATCTTCTTCCTCATGATGCCATCTATTTTGTGAAGTGCACCAGTCCCTCCTGCAGCAAACCAACTTCATAACATGATGCTGAAACCGCCGTGTTTCACAGTTGGTATGGTTTTCGTAGGCTTCAAAGCTACTCCCTTTTTCCCTCCAAACATAACAATGGTCATTATGCCCGAACAGTTCAATTTTAGTTTCGTCAGACCACATGACATATCTCCAAAAATTAAGGTCTTTGTTCCTGTGTGCATTTGCAAACATTAATCTGGCTTGTTTATCTTTCTTTTGGAGTAATGGCTTCTTCCTGGCAGTGTGGCCTTTCAGCCCATGTTGATAAAGCACTCGTTTCTCTGTGGATAATGACACAATCTTACCAGCTTCCACCAGCATCTTTACAAGGTCTTTTGCTTTTGTTCTTGGGTTGATATGCACTTGTTTGACCAAAGCACGTTCAGCTCTGGTACACAAACCCGTCTCCTTCCTGAGCGGTATAATGGCTGGACATTCCCATCTTGCTTGTACTTGGTTATAGTTGTTTGTACAGATGAACGAGGCACCTTCAGGTATCTGTAAATTGCACCCAAGGATGAACCAGACTTGTGCAAGTCCACAATTCTCTACCTGAGATCTTGGCTGATTTCTTTTGATTTTCCCATGATACTACACAAAGAAGCAGTGTGTTTCAAGTGTGTATTAAAATATATCCACAGATGTGTTTCTAATTAACTCAGATGTTACCAATAAACCTATCAGAAGCTTCCAAAGACATGAAATCATCATATGGCCTTTCCCATATTCTTTATAGCCATAGTACTCTTAAGGGTGCTTTACATGCTACGACATCGCTAGCTAGCGAACATTATCGCTACGGCAGCGTCACACGCACATACCCTGTCAGTGACGTCGCTGTGACCGCCAAACAATCCCTCCTTCAAGGGGGAGGTGCGTTCGGCGTCATAGCAACGTCACTGCGGCGTCACTAAACGGCCGGCCAATAGAAGCGAAGGGGCGGAGATGAGCAGCCGGAACATGCCGCCCACCTCCTTCTTTCCTCATTGCCGGTGGACGGAGGTAAGGAGGTGTTCGTCGCTCCTCTGGTGTCACACATAGCGATGTGTGCTGCCGCAGAAACGACGAACAACATCGCTACTTACCTGACAACGATTTTTTGTAATTAAACGACCTCTCCAAAGCAAACGATTTTTGTCTTTTTTGCGATCATTTTAGGTCGCTCCAGCCTGTCACATGCTGCGACGTCGCTAACGACGCCAGATGTGCGTCACAAACACCGTGATCCCGACGATATATCGTTAGCGATATCGCAGCATGTAAAGCCCCCTTTAGTGTATGTAATCTTTTGTCTTTGCTGAAAGTAATAAAAATGCATTAAAACATTCTTTCTCATTATTCTGGCATTTGGCAAATATAAATAATTTTGGTTCCTAATTGACCTAAAATGGGAAAGGTTTATTCTGATTTCACGTCAGATAGTGAGAAAAACATGCAGATGTGTCTTTATAGAGAGTGGATGGAACTTCTGGGTTCAACTGTAGATATGAAATAAATGGAGATGAGATCTAATTATCATATCTAATATATCTCATATCCATTTATTTCATATCTATGTCTCATATTCATTTATCAATCTCAGATCTAGCTATCACATTTATATCGATCTCACTCTCTCTTCAACATATATTTGTTAACAAGATGATGGTTGATAAAGTAATCTTACTAGTTTTTACCATATCACTGACTGCTCTTAAAACACCCCAATTTAGCATCCAGTAATAAAATATTATCGGCCACTCTTCCGAATACAGAAAGAATGCAGTAAACTCTTACAGATCCGAAATACCTCTTACATTGTTTCCCTCTACCTGATAGGGATGACTACAGGCTTTATATGTTCAGGAGTGCGGGAATTAATATTTTATTTGTGCAGACTTAATTGGATTATTTTAAGACGATCTAATAAGGATTCATGTCTTAGTTCTCCATTTTCCAGTAAAGTATATTGCATAACAATCAATGCATTTCATATCTGTCTATATAATATTTATCTATATAATTATATGTCATATCTATTTCCGTACCATTGTACGTGTGACTTTGTGACACTAATATATATATATATATATATATACATATATATATATATATATATATATATACACACATATATACATATATATATACATACATATATACATACATATATATATATATATATATATATATATATATCTCTCGTATATATATATATACATATATACAGGGCCTACAAGTAGTATTCAACCCCCTGCAGATTTAGCAGGTTTACACATTCGGAATTAACTTGGCATTGTGACATTTGGACTGTAGATCAGCCTGGAAGTGTGAAATGCACTGCAGCAAAAAAGAATGTTATTTCTTTTTTTATTTTTTTTTTACATTGTGAAAAGTTTATTCAGAGGGTCATTTATTATTCAACCCCTCAAACCACCAGAATTCTGTTTGGTTCCCCTAAAGTATTAAGAAGTATTTCAGGCACAAAGAACAATGAGCTTCACATGTTTGGATTAATTATCTCTTTTTCCAGCCTTTTCTGACTTATTAAGACCCTCCCCAAACTTGTGAACAGCACTCATACTTGGTCAACATGGGAAAGACAAAGGAGCATTCCAAGGCCATCAGAGACAAGATCGTGGAGGGTCACAAGGCTGGCAAGGGGTACAAAACCCTTTCCAAGGAGTTGGGCCTACCTGTCTCCACTGTTGGGAGCATCATCCGGAAGTGGAAGGCTTATGGAACTACTGTTAGCCTTCCACGGCCTGGACAGCCTTTGAAAGTTTCCTCCCGTGCCGAGGCCAAGCTTATCTGAAGAGTCAAGGCTAACCCAAGGACAACAAGGAAGGAGCTCCGGGAAGATCTCATGGCAGTGGGGACATTGGTTTCAGTCAATACCATAAGTAACGTACTCCACCGCAATGGTCTCCGTTCCAGACGAGCCCGTAAGGTACTTTTACTTTCAAAGCGTCATGTCAAGGCTCGTCTACAGTTTGCTCATGATCACTTGGAGGACTCTGAGACAGACTGGTTCAAGGGTCTCTGGTCTGATGAGACCAAGATCGAGATCTTTGGTGCCAACCACACACGTGACGTTTGGAGACTGGATGGCACTGCATACGTCCCCAAGAATACCATCCCTACAGTCAAGCATGGTGGTGGCAGCATCATGCTGTGGGGCTGTTTCTCAGCTAAGGGGCCTGGCCATCTAGTCCGCATCCATGGGAAGATGGATAGCACGGCCTACCTGGAGATTTTGAACAAGAACTTCCGCTCCTCCATCAAGGATCTTAAGATGGGTCGTCATTTCATCTTCCAACAAGACAACGACCCAAAGCACACAGCCAAGAAAACCAAGGCCTGGTTCAAGAGGGAAAAATCAAGGTGTTGCAGTGGCCTAGTCAGTCTCCTGACCTTAACCCAATTGAAAACTTGTGGAAGGAGCTCAAGATTAAAGTCCACATGAGACACCCAAAGAACCTAGATAACTTGGAGAAGATCTGCATGGAGGAGTGGGCCAAGATAACTCCAGAGACCTGTGCCGGCCTGATCAGGTCTTATAAAAGACGATTATTAGCTGTAATTGCAAACAAGGGTTATTCCACAAAATATTAAACCTAGGGGTTGAATAATAATTGACCCACACTTTTATGTTGAAAATGTATTAAAATTTAACTGAACAACATAACTTGTTGGTTTGTAAGATTTATGCATCTGTTAATAAATCCTGCTCTTGTTTGAAGTTTGCAGGCTCTAACTTATTTGCATCTTATCAAACCTGCTAAATCTGCAGGGGGTTGAAGACTACTTGTAGGCACTGTATATATACACACATATATACACACATTATATATATATATATATATATATATATATATATACACACATATATATATATATATACACACATATATATACACACATATATACACGCACATATATACACACATATATATATATATATATATATATATATATATATATATACACATATAATAAGAATGTCTATAGTAAATGAGCAAATCCTGCATAGATAAACTCTGTTACAACAGGTTCCATCCATTCTGTACAGATATACGAGCTCCGTAGAGCAGACATATATTTAGGCCATGATATTATGCGTATGAAGCTTTTCTTGCCTACACTGTTGGTGGGTTGCTGGTGTTATTGTCAGCAAATTGCTTAATTGCTTGGTAGTTTGGAATGGCACGTCTATGCAGCAGAGGCGTGCTGTGCTTCCTTCATTCTCTGGTGCCTTGTACCTTATGTCGTATATACGTCAAATTATACAAGCAATGTTATTAGCAGACTCCACTCACTTATTAATTAAAGATGCCACTCATGAAATAACAAGCCTTCACCTAAACTAAACATACGTTTCTTGGCCATTAATACCAGAGTATTTTGACAGTCGTTGCTGGGCTCATGAAAGAATGTAGTCTACTGGTGGATTTTTTGCTTGTATGAAACATTTTATGTTGCGCAAACACTGGGATATTAATGGATTTACCCTTTCTTACACATTCATCATTAGCTGCATTTAAACAAATTAGGTCACCTATTCCAATTATTTATGATAAATGATGCAAACCCCTAATGACAATGCTGGCTCTGCATCTTGGAAAGATTCAATATTATTCAGAGAATTTGTATAGGCAATAGGTAAGAAATTAACAAGTGTCGTGACAGAAATTACCTACTTATTAAAAACTTTCTTTATTCATATGCATTAAAAACCAAAACAAAAACATAAACCAAATGTGGACTAAAAAATTCTTAAGGTAGCATAGACAATACCATGAGCCCAATTTGATGTTTCTGAGACCCTTAAATGTCAAAAAACAGATACCTCGTCAGATTAGGAGGCAAAAATGGGGGGGGGTTGGTAAATTCCCTTTCCTCTCACCCTAATTCAATATATCACTGCCTGTCAATGGAGTACATCCTAATGTAAACGATGCCCCCATTCCTCGGCGGCTCTCCCTTCTCTGACCCTCACTTACTCCGTGTTAGGTCACCAGGGTCACACGTGAAAATTATCACTTAGGGTTCATAGACAAAATATAGAACCACTACCACTTAAAAATTCGGTGCACTCAAGAACATCCTAATCTAGATAGCAGACACTTGTATAGACACATAAATCATGTCTCATAGAAGAGGATCCTCATACGATGATAGATATCCCTTTCTGGTTTACTGCTATTCTAGGAAGTGCTTAGCGACTGTATTAAATCAAAAATCATGTCAACAAATTTTTCACCCAACCTAGAAAACGGATACTCCAATAGTGACATTAGACCATATCTCGTATAGTACAGGGGGTTGTTTATAATAATAAATGTCCCTAATAAGCTTTCCTCTACCTAACAATGGAGCACACCCTCAGTTTTTTGGTGCCCCCATTCCTCGGCGGCTCTCCCTTCTGTACCCTAAAACTCCCTCTTAATTCATCTGGGATTATGGTTTCAAGATATGGAATAATTAGTTCCAAGTCACTTATCTGTCATTCTAGGAATCGCTCTGGGAACATATCATTTTCATGTCAGCATTAATTCCTATTTTATCTGACGCGTTTCTCTCCGCCCCAATTGTGGATGGAGTTCATCAGGAGATTTTTGTCAAACAGCACAATGGCTTCCTATAAAAAAAGTATGTTAAAGTCAAGATTTTTTATATATTTTGCAATGAAATAATCAAAAAAGAAATTGGCTCCCAATCATGGACCAATTCAACCCATCTTAGTGCATCACGTTAGTTGCCCACCCACAGACCAAGAGACTACACAGCGCAGATAAAGCTGCTCTTACCTTAGATGCATCACCTTCAAGAATCAAAGTGGTATGATACAAGGAGGACAGGCAGCAGGGGTTTAAATAGGGATAAACCCTCCCCTTAAGGTCATGTGACATTTTACTAACTTTCTATTGGTGGGCAGCTTATTTACAACTATAAGTTACTATCTGCTTCCATAATACATATAAAGAATCCCTTTATGTTTTTAGGGCTGGCGCTAATCCAAAGATCACATCCTGATTCGGGAGTATAGTATGCAGGCCAGAGTACCGTATTTCGCTATCCGGAAGTGTTAGTGGAACGCACAATGCGTTCCACGCCTCCGGATCAGGTACTGATCGATCTAACAACGAAGGCGTGCGACCCACAGCACATCTTACATCACACGCCTGCGCTCTGATTGTCCCAGATCGGCTGGCTACATGGGACGTTTCTTAAAGGCACGCATGCGTAGTTATGCCAAATGTCCGGAAGTATTAGTGGAACGCACAATGCGTTCCACGCCTCCGACCCGGGTACTGATCAATCTAACGGCGCAGGCGTGCGACGCACAATACATCTTATATCGCACTCCTGCGCTCTGGTCCCCTTACATCGGCTTACTGAATGGGGCGTTTCTAAAGGTCAGGCATGCGCAGATATGCCGAATCCGGACTTAGATTACAGTGCCTTACTGCGATCTTATTCAGCCGCAGCAGCGTCCTTTTTCCTCCACATCCATAGAATACATCTAGACGTTTTTAGAGCATGTAGACTCCGGCCAGGGGATCACAGAATTAATTGTTTTATTATGTTTGGCTAGAGATATTCATTAGATAATTGCCAAGTTCATATTCCCTTTAAAGGGATTTTTTAGGTAGATACCATTAGTTTTATTATGTTATTTAGAACATTCAATCCTATGTAAAGTATCCTGGACTATGTGCAGGGCACTCCCATGATGCACACTTATAAATGGGGTCAAGACAGCCCCTTTAGGGCAAAACAAAATATGTATAAAGAACGGGGTGACCAATTTTAGATCAATACATCCCATGCAGGCAAATAAAGAACCAATGACACCAGCTATACTAAAAGGCAAAAACGTCTTTCTCCTACTTTGTTCATAAAAAGCAATTGAAGGTCAATTGTTCATTCAACCCATCAGGGTGAACTGATTTGAACCGATAGATCCACTTACATTCCTTTTGAAGTAGAATCTTATTCCAATCTCCCTTTCTAGGTGACGGGGACACCTGCTCGATTACTCTAAAGTTTATACTATGCAGGTCTCCACCATGGACCATACGTACATGTCTAAATACTGGGGTATCCCTGATGTTCCGGATATCTCCCAGGTGTTCACCTAATCATTTGCGTAGTTCTCTTTTCGTCTTCCCTATATAATTCTTAGGGCAATTATATGTGATCAAGTAGATCACTCCTTCGGAGTTGCAATTAGCAAATTCCCGTACCTGGTAAGTTTTTCCAGTGCATGCACTTGTTACTTCTTTACTCTGTATGATCCATTTGCAAAATTTGCAATGGCCACATTTATATGTCCCCGTCACTTTCCTTTCTAGCCATGTTCCTGTGGCTTTCGGGGCTTCATAAAAGCTGTGGATTAAGCGATCCCTCAATGCTGAATAAGATCGCAGTAAGGCACTGTAATCTAAGTCCGGATTCGGCATATCTGCGCATGCCTGACCTTTAGAAACGCCCCATTCAGTAAGCCGATGTAAGGGGACCAGAGCGCAGGCGTGCGATATAAGATGTATTGTGCGTCGCACGCCTGCGCCGTTAGATTGATCAGTACCCGGGTCGGAGGCGTGGAACGCATTGTGCGTTCCACTAATACTTCCGGACATTTGGCATAACTACGCATCCGTGCCTTTAAGAAACGTCCCGTGTAGCCAGCCGATCTGGGACAATCAGAGCGCAGGCGTGTGATGTAAGATGTGCTGTGGGTCGTACGCCTTCGTTGTTAGATCGATCAGTACCTGATCCGGAGGCGTGGAACGCATTGTGCGTTCCACTAACACTTCCGGATAGCGAAATACGGTACTCTGGCCTGCATACTATACTATATAGCGCCAGCCCTAAAAACATAAAGGGATTCTTTATATGTATTCTGGAAGCAGATAGTAACTTATAGTTGTAAATAAGCTGCCCACCAATAGAAAGTTAGTAAAATGTCACATGACCTTAAGGGGAGGGTTTATCCCTATTTAAACCCCTGCTGCCTGTCCTCCTTGTATCATACCACTTTGATTCTTGAAGGTGATGCATCTAAGGTAAGAGCAGCTTTATCTGCGCTGTGTAGTCTCTTGGTCTGTGGGTGGGCAACTAACGTGATGCACTAAGATGGGTTGAATTGGTCCATGATTGGGAGCCAATTTCTTTTTTGATTATTTCATTGCAAAATATATAAAAAATCTTGACTTTAACATGCTTTTTTTATAGGAAGCCATTGTGCTGTTTGACAAAAATCTCCTGATGAACTCCATCCACAATTGGGGCGGAGAGAAACGCGTCAGATAAAATAGGAATTAATGCTGACATGAAAATGATATGTTCCCAGAGCGATTCCTAGGATGATAGATAAGTGACTTGGAACTAATTATTCCATATCTTGAAACCATAATCCCAGATGAATTAAGAGGGAGTTTTAGGGTACAGAAGGGAGAGCCGCCGAGGAATGGGGGCACCAAAAAACTGAGGGTGTGCTCCATTGTTAGGTAGAGGAAAGCTTATTAGGGACATTTATTATTATAAACAACCCCCTGTACTATACGAGATATGGTCTAATGTCACTATTGGAGTATCCGTTTTCTAGGTTGGGTGAAAAATTTGTTGACACGATTTTTGATTTAATACAGTCACTAAGGCGGGCTTTGCACACTACGACATCGCAGGCCGATGCTGCGATGTCGAGTGCGATAGTCCCCGCCCCCGTCGCAGCAGCGATATGTGGTGATAGCTGGCGTAGCGAAAGTTATCGCTACGCCAGCTTCACACACACACTCACCTGCCGTGCGACGTCCCTGTGGCCGGCGGCCCGCCTCCTTGTTAAGGGGGCGGGTCGTGCGGCGTCACTGCGACGTCACACGGTAGGCGGCCAATCAGAGCGGAGGGGCGGAGATGAGCAGGATGTAAACATCCCGCCCACCTCCTTCCTTCCGCATATCCTACGGAAGCCGCAGTGAGGCCGGTAGGAGATGTTCCTCGCTCCTGCGACTTCACACACAGCGATGTCTGCTGCCGCAGGAGCGAGGAACAACATCGGACCATTGCGTCAGCGTAATTATGGATTACGCCGACGCTGCACCGATGATACGATTACGACGCTTTTGCGCTCGTTAATCGTATCATCCAGGCTTTACACACTACGATGTCGCATGCGATGCCGGATGTGCGTCACTTTCAATTTGACCCCACCGACATCGCACCAGCGATGTCTCAGTGTGCAAAGTGCCCCTAAGCACTTCCTAGAATAGCAGTAAACCAGAAAGGGATATCTATCATCGTATGAGGTTCCTCTTCTATGAGACATGATTTATGTGTCTATACAAGTGTCTGCTATCTAGATTAGGATGTTCTTCAGTGCACCGAATTTTTAAGTGGTAGTGGTTATATATTTTGTCTATGAACCCTAAGTGATAATTTCACGTGTGACCCTGGTGACCTAACACGGAGTAAGTGAGGGTCAGAGAAGGGAGAGCCGCCGAGGAATGGGGGCATCGTTTACATTAGGATGTACTCCATTGACAGGCAGTGATATATTGAATTAGGGTGAGAGGAAAGGGAATTTACCAACCCCCCCCCCATTTTTGCCTCCTAATCTGACGAGGTATCTGTTTTTTGACATTTAAGGGTCTCAGAAACTTCAAATTGGGCTCATGGTATTGTCTATGCTACCTTAAGAATTTTTTAGTCCACATTTGGTTTATGTTTTTGTTTTGGTTTTTAATGCATATGAATAAAGAACGTTTTTAATAAGTAGGTAATTTCTGTCACAAAAGATTCAATATTGCCATCTGCATTGTGATGAAGGCCTGGAGAGAAGTGTTAAAGGATAACTCTGCTGTATATTTATTTTTATTGCCCTCACTGTTACCACTACTTAGGCTGCTTCCACACATCCATTTTTTGCCGTCATGCACAATGTGGTGAAATGCGGATAAAGCGGATCTGGCGCTGGATCAGTTTTATTCCCCATTGACTTGTATTAGCTCCGGATTGTGCCGGATGGCCTTGCGTTGCATGTGGCGTCCGCCGGATCTGGCGAAATTTGTTCGTCCGGCTGCCAGAAAGGACGCAGCATGCAGCATTTTTTGTCTCCAGCAAAAAAAAAAACAGACCATGCAGGATCCACCACCGTCCGGCATGTTGTATAATAGAAGCCTATGGGTGCCGGATCCATCGTTATCCGGCATATGATGGAATCCAACGACGCATCAAGTTTTTCACAACGGATCCATCAAAAAACGGAAGGAACGCATGAAAAAAACTGATGCGACGGATCCGTTTTTTCTCCAGATCCTTTGCATCAGTTTTTTCCTCCGGATCGTGCCTGTCGCCGAAAAATGGATGTGTGAAACCAGCCTTAGGGGTACTTTGCACACTACGACATTGCAGGTGCGATGTCGGTGGGGTCAAATCGAAAGTGACGCACATCCGGCGTCGCTGACGACATCGAAGTATGTGAATCGTTTTTACTACGATTAACGAGCGCAAAAGCGTCAATCATATGACCGGTGTAGCGTCAGTCATTTCCATAATTTCGGAAGGACCGATGTTACGATGTTGTTCCTCATTCCTGCGGCAGCACACATCGCTGTGTGTGAAGCCGCAGGAGCGAGGAACATCGCCTTACCTGCTTCCCGGCTGCAATGAGGAAAGAAGGAGGTGGGCGGGATGTTTACATCCTGCTCATCTCCGCCCCCCTGCTTCTATTGGCCACCTGCCGTGTGACGTCGCTGTGATGTCACACGACCCACCCCCTTAGGAAGGAGGCGGTTCGCCGATGAGAGCGATGTCGCAGGGCAGGTGAGTGCATGTGAAGCTGCCGTAGCGATAATTTTCGCTACGGCAGCTATCACAAGATATCGCTGCTGTGACGGGGGGGGGGACTATCGCGCTCGGCATCGCTACCATCGGCTTGCGATGTCGTAGTGTGCAAAGTACCCCTTAGTGTATGTGTGTAGTGAGTATATTAAAACACCTATTGCTGTCTTCTGCACTTCTAAGGCCGCTCTGGTCCGCACCAGCATCACGTGACCACAGTTGTGACTTGTTGGCTCACACAGCGACTTTGACACTATCTCTCATAATCTCAGACTTATATTGGGAAAGTCCACACAGAAGATGCAGTGTGAGCAACATGATGTAGGAAGACACCAGAGTGGCATTGGAAACGAAGAAGCCAGAGTTAGGCAAGTATTAAATCACTTAATACACATACACAAATTGTTGGTAAAAAAGGGGGCAATAGAAAAAAAAAAACAAATGCGGAGAGGTCCTTTACACTGACTATACACCCAATATAGCAGTCTTCTAAATACTTGTTTGCAGGACAGCTACCTCTTCTGACTCCTCCAGATACAAGATGTTATTGGCCAATAATTCATATTGTTAATTCAGAGAGTGGAACAAGCCCGTCAGTAGATTATCCACCTGGAGAGCAAAAAGATCAGACATCTGAATTCAACCTGCCCTCCTTTACCTGTTCCATCAATTGGGAGGTTCGGAAGCCCCCATACACTTTATATCAGTTTTCCAATTGAGTCACCATATAAAGTGTATGGGGGCATTTAACCAAGCTGAATGCAATATATAGAGAGTTAGATACTTTTACCAATTGCGGTATACCACCACAGAATACCATGCCATAGATATGTGGAGAAATTACCCAGACCCTACTCCCTGACCCATGGCTTCCTTATTATACACTAAAAAGTCTGATCTTCCTGCATGCAATTTAGTTGAAATGGCTTGACAAGTTTGTATTAAGGTGTATCTGTCTTATGGGAGTCTAAAATTATTTTTGGGATTTGGATTTTTTAAGTCATTTTTACAATAATGTTCAAAAACTTGGAGTCTATATCATCTGTGTACTGAAGTAATTTGGAAGAAGTGAGAGATAAGAAGTGTAACCAAAGCATGTGATGGCTAATCCAGGTGTCTGAAGGTGATCCTGAACATGAAACAGAAGGGCGAAAGTAACACAGAACAGAAGGGCGAAAGCATGATGGAACAGAAGGGGCGAAAGCATGTCGGAACAGAAAAGTAAAAGCTTGATGGAACAAAAGGGACGGAAGCATGACGGAACAGAAGGGCGAAAGTATGAAGGAACACAAGGGTGACGAAACAGAAGGGCGAAAGTATGAAGGAACAAAAGGGTGAAAGCATGACAGAACATAAAAGCATGACGGAACAGAAGGGCGAAAGTATGAAGGAACAGAAGGGTGAAAGCGTGATGGAATAGAAGGGTAAAAGTATGAAGAAACAGAAAGGCGAAAGCATGACTGAACAGAAGGGCAAAAGCATAATGAAACAGAAGGGCAAAAGCATGACGGAACAGAAGGGAAAAGCATGATGGAACAGAAGGGTGAAAGTATGAAGAAACAGAAAGGTAATCTTATTACTTCTTTCTGGGATATGGCAGATGAGTTGGTAGAGGGTTTTTACTTTCACCTTTCCCTGGATCGCCTTAACTACTTACTGAATATTGCCCCCAGAGGATCAGGAAAGCAGTCAGCCAGGCTATTCCTATACATTCACAGATGCTAGGTCATTGATACCAAGAGCTTGGAAACAAACAGCCCACCATCTTGTCTAGATTTACATAGGCGACAAAAAGAAGTCCTCTCACTGGAGCACTTTTTGGCCTAAACACTTGACCAAATTTGCACAGATCAGGATGTCTATGACGCCACAACCGCCTTCTAAGACGTCTGATGGAGTCATAAGACCATGACGCCGTCCTTCTTGATCCTTTTCACTCACCCTCCCCTCATTTCTCATGTCTTGCGGAATATACCCCCACCCATCTCTCCCCCTTTTTTCTTTTCTCTTCCTGTAAAATATTGTATTACACATGTTATTGTGACTTCAAATATTATACATTAACCTGTGCTTGTATTATTCTAGTTAAACTTCAATAAAAAAATTAATTTTTTAAATGCATTATACTATACAGGATATCATCTGGTCAATGCACCATCAGGGATCATGCTGCTAAAAGTGCAAAAATGTCACCAAGGACATGTTTATTGGTGATAGTAGTCTAATATCTGTCATACTTTGACAAATATACAAAATATGTGAACGAGGCAAAGCATTATACTGCTGGGAATTTACTAGTGCCAGGAATTGTCACATATACACAAGACGTCTGGTTACGTCTTTACATAAGGTCACAAGATGTATCAGATCTCTTTTAATCCAGCATTTCTTTCTATAAATACTATCATCCTTCTCTACAAATCAGCATCTAGATTAAAAAGCTTGTTCAGCCTGGCAGAATATCACAGCTAATTTGCTTGGGTAATATTGATTTTGATTAAACAAATGTTGTGAATAAACCAATATTGTCTAAACGTATTATACATACTGTACTTAACAAATGATTTGTAATGGATCATTTGTTTAAAAGGAAACGTTTCGTGGAATGAAAATGCGATGAAAAATATTGTATATGGTTGCATATAGGAGTTCAATTGTCTTCCATTAGGGCTTATGCACACAGCGAACACGCTAAAGAAAATTCCAAAAACATATAATTTTATATATATTATATATATATATTTATTATACTGCACATTAAAAACACAATAGCTGGGTGTATAAGTTAAAAAAAAAACATAAAAAAAACTCCATACAAAAGGTAACCAGGCAGGCACCAAATGACAACAGGCGGGTTTGATAGGCAACAAAGTTAGGTATACAGGATATACTCGGGACTCCATTCATCATCCCTTTGCTGGGTGCTGTGGAGCACACCGGTAGTCCTAGCTACTTAAATGGACCTTGAATACTAGAGCCATTATGACTCAGTATAGTATGTGCTAGTGGATACATGTGACTATTATAGTTTGGTTATTTAACCATTTTCGGTCAAACTAGTAGTTGTGGATAATTTGGAACCAGCAGACCTTATGTTAGGGATTCATACAGGGTCTCTGAGGGCGAGTTTACGATGAGCGGGGGCGTCATATGCATTATGTAAGGTCCCAACCTCTGCAGCAAAGTAGGGTCAGCTCTTCGGTTCACCTTAGCTTTTGAATATCTTATATACCTAACTTTGTTGCCTATCAACCACCCCCCCCCCCCCCAGACCCTTGTCATTTGGTTCCTGCCTGGTTACCTTTTTTTTGGAGCTTATTTTTTACTTATTCACCCACCTATTGTGGTTTTAATGTATATTTAATAAAATTGTATGTATTAGGATTTTTTTTTGCTTGTTAACTCAACATTGGATTCCTCTTGTATTGTTATTTGCTAATCAGCTTATGAACACAGCGAAGAATTGCATAGACGTGCTATGAAACAAGCCATCATTCTTTTCTTTTTTCTCTATACAGTCATATGAAAAAGTTTGGGCACCCCTATTAATGTTAACCTTTTTTCTTTATAACAATTTGGTTTTTTGCAACAGCTATTTCAGTTTCATATATCTAATAACTGATGGACTCAGTAATATTTCTGGATTGAAATGAGGTTTATTGTACCAACAGAAAATGTGCAATCCGCATTTAAACAAAATTTGACCGGTGCAAAAGTATGGGCACCTCAACATAAAAGTGACATTAATATTTTGTAAATCCTCCTTTTGCAAAAATAACAGCCTCTAGTCGCTTCCTGTAGCTTTTAATGAGTTCCTGTATCCTGGATGAGGGTATATTTGACCATTCCTGTTTACAAAACAATTCCAGTTCAGTTAAGTTTGATGGTCGCCGAGCATGGACAGCACGCTTCAAATCATCCCACAGATTTTCAATGATATTCAGGTCCAACAGCGCATCATAATGCAGAGTTTTATGTGTCTGCGATAAAAGCTGTTTTGGAAATAAAAGTGGACACCCCTTAACTCTTGGGGTTTTATGCGGTCGCACAGGTTTCACCAATGGTACGTCCCCCGGAGAATTTGTTCTAAGTCTACACTATTATAACTGTATATGCATATAGAGGTGACAGGGATTCTGAACAAACACACATCTCTGAAAAGTGAGAGCCCTTATTAGTAGAATTGCCCTGGAAACTGTCAATGCTGGGTGTAGGAGGCTTATGATTATGCAGGACTCATAAGGGCCCTGTCAGGAGCTGTGAGGAAGGGGGAGGGTTGTGAGCAGTTAAAGGGAATCTGTTTTTGCCACCTAATCTGAGACCAGCATAACGTGGGGGGCATAGATCCTGATTCCAGCAATGTGTCACTTACTGTGCTGCTTAGTGTAGTTTTGATAAAATCACTGTTTAATCAGCAGTAGATTATCATTAGAGAACTACTTTGTGTGCTGCAGGTAGTCCAGCATATTCATGAGCTCTGTATAACTGCTAGATCTGCAGCAGAGAAAACATTGATTTTATCAAAATGACAGCAAACAGCTCAGTAAGTGACATATCGCTGGAACCAGGGTCTCTGTCTCTACATTATGCTGCTCTCAGATAGTGTAAAAAAAAACCTGGTGACAGATTTGCTTTAACTGCTGCAAATAAATTGCATTGGAGAGAAATGATTGGGAATTTATGCGCCAACTACTCTCCTGGAATGGATCTACTGTGCACACTCCGCAAGGTTCTGGTAGCCAAGCTCCATGGAAATAAGCTGTACACTATGTAAGATAGCAGCTCTCACAGCAAGAAAATAACAGCAGGTGGAAAAAGCAAGTAAGTTGCAAACGGCTTATATTCTTGTTGACTAAATAACTAAAGAAAATAGAATAACATGACAATATCCGTTTAATAGAATATTTATGTTGTAGATGGCATTATGTTATGTTAACATACTTCAGTGATCTGCATGTAGACATGGCAGCATTAATCACCATTGCATTCACAGAATACAGGCTGCCGCAAGCTGTATCTGTAAACAGGAGATTTAGTTAATTTCTTATAGCCTTGCAGGTTTATTACTGAAGCACATGAACATGAATAATGAACGTGCCCAATAAAAACATTAATTGCAATACTTTAAAGTTATACAAATCTCGTGATATCATTAATTATTTTTCTCATATCTTGTATGTATTGTAATTTTTTTCAATATCTGTTGAATTTTTGACGCTGCAGAATTTCTGCACAAACTCCGCAGCTCAGTTTATGAATATTTTTTAATAGTGTTTTTGAAGCTACATTTTTATTGCTTTTTGGGGGCTTCGGTTTTTGTCTCTGCTTGTGTGTAATCCTTTAAATAAAGAGGTTTTGTTTTCAAAACGTTCTTGTAGTGATATTACTAGGAGGGGATTACATGTGTTTTTTATGCATTCCGTTGCATAAACGCACCAAAAATGAGAGTTTTTTACCTACAGAATACGCAACGTAAAAAATGGGATTAAGGCTGCTTTCACACTACGTTTTTTTAACGCATGTGTTATTTTGCAGGATCCTATCACTTGAAGTTTATGGGCGGGCATTGAAGTCATATGATCGGAAGTGAGGGAAACTGAACGTGATAGACTGGGAGCCGGCATCTGACAGCTGCGGACGCTGGTAACCAAGGTAAACATCGGGTAACTAAGCAAAGTGCTTTGCTTGGATACCCGATATTTACCTTGGTTACGAGCGTCCGCAGCTGCTAGGAGCCGGGCTGCCTGTTCCCTGCACACGTAACCAAGGTAAACAAGGCACTGTACATCATGATAACGACAGGCGTCATCACATGACCCTTCGCTACCATGGCAAACATCGGGTCTCAGTGATCGTGACACTGATCCTCCGATGGAGGTGGAGAATGGCGCATTCCCTGCTGCAGCCATTAAAATTACGCTCTCACATTTTTGACAGCGAGATCTAAGGGGTTATCTGCGATCCACCGGCACCTGTTAGCCACACATGTCTGCTGTTCAAATCAGCAGACATGTGCAGGAATCACCGCCAGCTCACTGTAGCAGCCAGTGGTGATTACCCCAGCATGACTTTGGACGTACCAATACGTCATTGGTCGTGAAGGGAATCTCTCAGTAGGTTTTTGCTAACTCATCTGAGAGCAGCATATTGTGGGCAAAAAGACTCTGAATGCAATGATGTTTAACTTAGATTACTGGGTGCAGCCGTTCTGACAGAATCAAAGCTGTTAGATTCTCGGTCAAGAAGGTTTTAAAGAATTGTGGAAAACAGGATACTTTCTGTGACTTTGTAGGTGAGGCCCTTACTTTAATTTTGTCAAATCACGCTTTTATGTTCATGGACAGGTGGTACCTACAATGCTGGGGTACCGTGATAGGTATCCCAGTCGCATGTTCTTTAGCAAATAGTTTTTTGGTCATTTTTGAAAGTCGGTTTATTTTTTCAATACACAATCCCTATATTAAGTTCATCAAGTTTTTTGCCAGATATGTGGATGACATATTCATCGTGTGGGACGGCTCGGCTGAGCTGTTCTCTGAGTTCGTTCAACATCTGAACTCAGTTAACACGATGAATATGTCATTCACATCGGTTTTTGGAGGGTTTTCTCTTGATTTTTTAGACGTTTCAGTGTCTATTAGAGATGGGGTTTTGAATACTAAAGTTTTTAGGAAACCCACTGTCTCTAATGCTTTGCTCCATTACCGTGGTGCGCATCCCCATCACGTGAAGAGAGCCTTACCATTTCACCAGTTTTTGAGGTTACGGAGATTGAATAGTGATGAGGAAACTTTTAGAGCACAGGCCTCTGACTTAAAATTGCGTTTAGAGGAAAGAGGTTATCCGCACTCTATGATAGAGGATTCTTTGACCAAAGCCCTGTCAATACCTATGGGCTGTAGCAAGGGAAAAAAAAAAAAAAACAATAGGAGTGAGTCTTGTAGGCTTTTGTTTAATTTCAAATTCGGCCCATTAGATCAGCAAATTAGAAATGCAATTTTAAATAATTGGGATGTCTTAAGCAGGCTTTACACGCTACAATATATCTAACGATGTGTCGCCGGGGTCATGTCGTAAGTGACGCACATCCGGCATCGTTAGTGATATTGTAGTGTGTGAAACCTACGTGCGTTTGCACGAATAAAGGTTGATCGCATACACGTCGTTCAAAACCTAAAAATTGAACGTCGGGTTGTTCAATGTTCCCGAGGCAGCACACATCGCAGTGTGTGACACCCCGGGAACGATGAACTGCAGCTTACCTGCGTCCCGCGGCTCCCTTCGGCTATGCGGAAGGAAGGAGGTGGGCGGGATGTTTACGTCCTGCTCATCTCCGCCCCTCCGCTTCTATTGGCCGGCTGACGTGTGACGAAGCTGGGACGCCGAACGTCCCTCCCACTCCAGGAAGTGGATGTTCGCCGCCCACATTGAGGTCGTATGGTAGGTAAGTACGTGTGACGGCAATTAATCGTTTGTGCAACACGGTCTACAAATTGGACGTGCCGCAAATATGATGGGGGCGTGTCACATAGCATACGATATCGTATGCTTAATTGTAAGATGTAAAGCAGGCTTTAGAATCTGACCCTGATTTAAGGGATGCAACAAGATTCAGACCTTTGATCACACATCGCAGGTGTAATAACCTCAGAGATCTTTTGGTGAGGAACAGGTTAAAATACAATTCCACATGGCTTGAAAAAGCGTGTCCAATGGGCAATTTCCGTTGCGGGAATTGTCGTTTCTGTCATGCATACCTAACTTCTAATCCCCTTCATTTTGGCCCTTTTTATCATACTGTTAAAAAATTAATCTCTTGCAAATCTATATTCATTGTGTACATTATTTGCACATCTGGAATGTTCTATATTGGAAAAACGATTCGCCCCCTATATGTACGGTTTAAAGAACATTTTAATTCCATTTTGTTAGGTAAGGATTCCCCCCGTCTGATCCAACATGTTCAGGAGTGTCACAATAGTGATCTGAATTCCCTGCAATTTGCAGGTTTGGAGAGGGTTTCTCTTCCACCACAAGGTGGCGACCTCCACAAATTACTGTTACAAACAGAGGCTAGATTAATAATTAAATATAGGGCACAAGGGAATTTGGGTCTGAACGACAAACGATTTATTTGTTTTTTGTAACGACTAGATTGTAAGTTGATTTTTCTGAATTTATTCTTATATGATAGATTACTATTTGAATCATCTCATTATGCCTGTAACATTGTATTGTAATGCCTGTCTTTTTGATTTGTAATTTATGCACTCAGCTTGTATTTAATTAGCGGTGGATGAGAACTGGGTGTTCCCTCTATATAGAGGGTGAAGTCTCAGCCACTGTATTGGATCCGTCGAAGCACTAAGAGGTGCGAAACGGCCGTCGTCCATCTTTAGGGGGCTTGCACCCAGCTCTCTCCCCGCTATTTTTATCTCCACCTCAACATTAAATTAAGCACCTTGGAATATTGGATGGTGTATGCCGTGGCTTTCTACTCCTTGGACATTGGCTTTTAGATTTAGCCAACGCAGTAGAGCTGCCTCCTCCAACACCAGGCTCTCAATAGAGAATGTACATTGACTGTGAGGTGTCAATCACAAGAGGAGGCATGTGATACTGACATGGTAAAGGTACCGTCACACTTAGCGACGCTCCAGCGATCCCACCAGCGATCTGACCTGGCAGGGATCGCTGGAGCGTCGCTACATGGTCGCTGGTAAGCTGTCAAACAGGCAGATCTCCACAGCGATCAGAGATTAGCCACCAGCGACCCGTGTAACGACGCTGTGCTTGGTAACCATAGTACACATCAGGTTACTAAGCAAAGCGCTTTGCTTATAGTTACCCGTTGTGTACCTTTGGCTACGTGTGCAGGGAGCCGGCTTCTAGAAGCTGCGGACGCTGGTAACCAAGGTAAATATCGGGTAACCAAGCAAAGCCTTTGCTTGGTTACCCGATGTGTACCTTGGTTACCAGCGTCCGCAGAAGCCAGCTCCCTGCACATTCAGATCGTTGCTCTCTCGCTGTCAAACACAGCGATGCGTGCTTCACAGCGGGAGAGCAACAACCAAAAAATGGTCCAGGACATTCAGCAACGACCGGCGACCTCACAGCAGGGGCTAGGTCATTGCTGGATGTCACACATAAAGAGATCGCTATCAAGATCGCTGTTGCGTCACAAAAACCGTAACTCAGCAGCGATGTCGCTAGCGATGTTGCTTAGTGAGACGTGCCCTTAACTTTGTAGTCCATTAATGGCAATCACTAGGCTGATAAAGCCTTTACTTTAACTACAAGCACTAACAGGCAGAGAGTTGCTACCTACCTTCCTGTTGTGCATGGCACTGTTCTTCGACAGCACAGCGCAGTCACAGACCGCTCCTGCGGGCGATTCAGCGGCCTCCGCTGATGTCACGTCAACTTCTGCACCATTTCTGCATCTCTTGGATGGAAAAACACAGCGGCAAAAAAGCATTTTTCATGCGTTTTTGCAAAAAAACCCAAGTAACCTAATTTACATAATAGGTGCAGAAATGCTGCAGAAAATCTGCATCAAAAACACACCAAAATGTCATAATGAGAACATAACCTAAGGTGACTATAGCTTAAATCACTGCTGTTAACCCCTTATATGCAGTAGTTAACTCTTTCCCTGGCAGGTATGTATCGCATGTATTTTGCAAGGTGGTAGACAAACATATGGTCATTAGTTTTGAGAACATATCACATCTCAGAACGAATTTCAGTTACTCATCAAAGGTCTACCTCCTTTTCCCTGTAGCCTTTCAGCTTCTCCACTATTAGCTTCCTACTACACCACTCTTCTTCACAATGGCTGAACTCAAAAGGCTGGGAGAATTTTAACAGGCTGTGTCTGGATCACAGCCAGATCCACATTCTTAGCTTTAAGACAAATCATGGATCATGACTGAAACTTAGCCTGGTAAAATGTCCTCCCCTCAAAACGCTTCCCCATTGACATCAGCCAGTGAGATCGAAGAGATGAGGTGGAGTGGGTAAGCTGACAGGCAACAGGGACAGGAGGGTTATCTATGGTGTGTGATCCTACTTTTGTTCCTCTGTAAGAGTACATTTTCTGGGTATTCTACCAAAGTTAGTCTTCGAAAAAAAAAAGGAAAAAATGTACAAATAGGCTTTTTGTCATTCCTTGGGTTCGGAACTTGTTCCAGTGACCTTGCGTTGCGTGGTCAGTTTCCTTCCCTGCTGAGCCACAGCTTGGTCAGTCCCTGTCCAAATGCTGATTGTCTTTTACCTTTGTTTCTCTCCTTTTAGTTTGCAGTTATCAGGTGTTTTCACTTTCTCATTTTCACTATCTTATCACAGCCCAAGTAGGGCTCTTTTTACCCAGAAGCAGTGCACAGCCGTGTGAGAAATTCGGTAAGTATAACACGCCTGTTTTCCCCTTTTTTCCCACTTTATTTTTTTGTAATTACCCGAGTTACCGGACCTGGATCATTACCCAGAGTTCCATGAGAACTCTGAGCCTGGGGTCGGTGCTCGGGTACATTTGAACCGAAGCGGATCCAATCTTTTACAGTCCGGGTTTGCCTATTCACTACTAGTGACAGGTTCTCTTTAATCCAGAGGCTGAAAACCTAAACAACTTAGTATTGTAGTATTAGGTCTGTGTTGTAGTGAATCAGGAGAGAGCTTTATGCTGCCAGTTTATTTAGCTTTTGATTTTCTTGAAATGATCTATACTCTCTCAGCATTGTTGCTAAAACATCTTTTGGTTTAAGAATGCCAGTTAGTATTGAGTGGCATTCATTGCTACTAAAATGCTGTATTTTTATAAGATGCACCAGATAAGAAGATGCACACCAAATTCAGAGCAAAAAAGGGTGAAAAAAATGGGGTCCATCTTATAATCCGGTGGGGTCTTATCGGAGGGGGAGGTAGCGGTGGTGGAGCGGAGTCACAGGAGGCAGGGGCAGTGGGTGTCCTACAAAACTGTCAGCTGTGCTGGGGCATGCTGCGGCAGTTGTGCTGGGGTTCGGGCTGCGGCAGTTATGGTGGTGCTGGGGCAGCTGTGCTGGTGCAGGGGCAGCTGTGCTAGGGCTCGGGCAGCAGCGGCTTCAGGTGGTGAGGGCTTCAAAGAAATGGCACCCGGAGTCAGTGGAGATTGAGCTCTCGGTTTAATGGCAAGATGAGATCTCATCTGCGCAAGTGCCACCTCCAGGCGCCATTTTCCTTACGTCTGCTGGGAGATCAATGGGCTGGAGGCGGTGTGTATGCAGATGAGAGCTTGAGCCGAGAGCTCCATCTGCACACACGCCGACATTATTTGAAGTCCTCACCGCCCACCCCGCATCACCAGCCCAGCCGCTGCAGCCCCTGCACCAGCCTATGCAAACCCCGCACAGCCTCCGCATACCCTGCACAGCCTCCGCATACCCTGCACAGCCTCCGCATACCCTGCACAGCCTCCGCATACCCTGCACAGCCTCCGCATACCCCGCACAGCCTCCTGATACCCTACACAGCCTCCATAGACTCAACACCTGCACAGCAGCTGCAGCACCAGCCTAGCTGCAGCAGCCTTTCCCCAGCCTTCTGCGACCCCTCTCCCCCACCCCCAGTAAGCTACATTCAGATTATAAGACATACCCCTCATTTTCTTCCAAATTTGTGGGAGGAAAAGTGCATCTTATAATCCGAAAAATATGGTAAGTCAGCATTTAGAGGAGCACAATCAAACAGTGTATTTAGTAGGAATTCAAACTCAACTCGTATCTATGCTACGACAACTGGTTTTTGGAGTTGGCATGCTACACCGCCGTAGCTACACCACAGCATACTGCAGGTAAACTGGGTTGCACTACAATTCTTAGAGTACCGAGAACACGACAAGCAGGTCCCAAAAGGTCCTACCTTGTTGGAATTTTTGCATCTTGCTTGCCACAGTATAAGATTGGTCGTAATGCCACCCTAATCACTTGCAATGCACAAGAGGCACATAGCGATCTGTGGCTGCGCTACTTGTGTCGCAGCCAAAAGTCACCATGTAGGCTCAACCCAAATGTACCAAATGTAAAAAAAAGGTGCTCTCAGATGGGGTAGCAAAAATCTAGTGACAGATTCCCTTTAACTGTAAAAACCAGCAATTTTTGTGGATTTTGATAGCAATGTATTGTATCAGCATATTCAGTCTACAGTTCATCTCATCTCCGATAACGTCACCTAGCAACATCATTGAGAACGTAAAATGAATTCATCCGAGAACAGGTTTGGTGTATGAAAAGCACATAATTCCTATTATTTACAATATCAACACCCATCTACCTTAAAGGTAACATATAAGGTTCAAAAACACTAGTACCTGCAGACATGGGGTTAATTTGCAGGTTGAGTTTGAAAAATGTAAAACCGTAATCGCATTGGAAGGATATATACCAAAAGCATAACAGAATATATAGTTACCCTTTAAAACATTAAAACATAAAAGCTTTATATTGAGTTAAAATTATCCCAATATTTAGTGCAAGATATAAAAGCTGGTTACTGTCAGTATAGCACTGAGGGGATCAAAAGATCCAGAAATAAACAACACGTTTCTCCTTTATCCATTGGTAGCTAAGGGTTCCCCAGGGAACTTGGGTAAAGAAAAGGACATAATTTGGGATAAGTGCTCCACACTTTCCATGATTGTTAGAGGCAGATCTGCGCTGCAATAACCAGCCATTACCTGCCATGTATGGGATGAGCCTACATAGTCATCCACAACCTGTCTCCTCCTTACATTTGTGACCTAGTCTCCCGGTACCTACCTGTACGCAACCTCAGATCCTCACAAGATCTCCTTCTCTACTCCCCTCTCATCTACTCTTCCCACAATCGCATACAAGACTTCTCCCGTGCCTCCCCCATACTCTGGATTGCTCTAACCCAGCATATCATATATCTCTCCTACTGTGGAAAGCTTCAAGAGGAACCTGAAGACCCACCTCTTCTGACAAGCCTACAACATGCCATAACTCTCAGTCCAGTACACCACTGCGCAACCTTTTGTACCCATCCTCTGTAGACTGTGAGCCTTCGCGGACAGGGCCCTCTCTCCTCCTATACCAGTCTGTTTTGTACTGTTAATTAGTGTTGTATAAGTTTTTATGTATACCCTTTTTCACTTGTAAAGCGCCATGGAATTAATGGCGCTATAATAATAAATAATAATAATTTGCCCACTACTGGCTTGTGCCATACATGTATGGCGGATGTCGGTAAAAGGCGTATGGGAGAAGCAATTTCACCACTATTCACCAATAATAACATTTAACTTTTTTGTATGGGTTGTATTGTTACTGGCCATTAACATGAGTGAATTGATGTTTTACAATTTATGACGTATTTAATAAAATTGTAAAAAAAAAAATTGCATTCATTTACTTTTACACTTGTGATTTCTTTTTTATTAATTATCATTTCACATTTTCTCTTAATTAGGACATTTTCACAGCATACTCTAGGGGTCTTTCACCACATTAAAAAAAAAAAAAAAAAACGCCCCAGCAATGACGTCAGAGTTACAGCCACCCACCTTATAAATTCGACTTGTTTGTACTTATTAAGGCCCCCATACACATTTGACTAATGTTGGCCACAGTAAAGTCGGCAGTTTAATGTGTACGGGTGCTCCCAGGACAGATGATGATGGAGGATAAAAGGATTTGGTATATCTGATTTTAAGATAAGCCACTGCTGAAGGGCAAACGCTCCTCTGTAAAGCTGGGTTTACACACTGCAACATCGCAAAGGACATCGCTGTAACGTCACCGGTTTGGTGACGCAATAGCGACCTCCCTAAGTCTCTGCTAAGTCTGGTGAGCGTTCAAACAGGCAAACCTGGCCAACAACGCAACAGCGATCCGGACCTGCAGAGCGACCTAGCTGGTTGTTGGGGGCGTTGATAAGCAGCCTTTTGAAAGGGAAGTTGCTAACAAAGTCGCTGCAAAGTCTTCACACACTGAAACTTCATGCTGCACAGCGGGAAACAAAGGACCTAGGAATGGTCCTGAACGATTTGTAACGATTACAACTTCAAAGCAGGGGCCGGGCCGCTGATAGGTTTCACACACTGCAACATCGCAAACAACATCGCTATTGCGTCACAAAACCGGTGACGTTACAGCGATGTCGTTTGAGATGTTGCAGTGTGTAAACCCAGCTTAAGGAAGAGTCAAGGAAGAGATCTGCAGCCAAGCGATTGGCCGAGTCATTATTTGGCAACAGCTATCTATTATGTATGGCACCAAGGGGTTAATTAGATATCAGTATACTAGTGTATCAAACTCGATAAACGCAGGGTCTTTATCAGAATTTCAATAGTTAATATTAAAAAGGACACTGTAAGTTATAGCAACACTTGGTGTCCTTGCCCCCGCAGGAAGCTGGACCCCCGAAATGTGGATGCCTTTGCATTGAACCATTCTGACAATGTATATGGTTTTTTTAGTGGTTTGCTGTTGATTCACCGGTAGATTAAAAGGTTAAACACAATGCACGTTTTGAACATTAGTTTGAACCATCATCTGGGAACAGCCGCCCACAATCAAGCCATCATGAATGACAGTGATTGTATATCATTATTACAGTGACCACCTACACAGTGTTTGAGCAGCATATTCACAGAAACAGCGGCTGTCTGAAAGCCTCATTCCTCCCCATCAAGCAGTGGATATTGCCGCACCGTATCAAAGTCTCAATGTTCTTTGAGCGCACATAAGAACTAATTCACTTGCTCCAGTTGCCCGGAGTCTACCAAGAGCTATTTCCGGAAGTGAACATTTGTGCCTCCACTAAAAGAAGAATGTTCCATAAAGTCCCTAAACATTTCCACACTACAGATCAGTTTTAAAGCAATAGAATTGTTCTGACAGAAGCTCTGGCATGAATGTCTCCTACCGTAACAAGTGCCATCACTCAATGTAGCAAGTCTGCCAACTACTAGTACATGAAAATAATGGGCAGTAATGTGGCCAAGCAAAGCCGGGATCTCCTCTTTATAAACACAGATCGCTTTCTAAGGGATTAAACCTCTACTCATGGGTCTCAGCTTTGGAGGTAAAATTCTCATGGATCATTTTTAGTTCATTTTGAAGTCTCTGTTTCACATGGGCAATGCATTAGCAAAGAGAAACATTTTAAATAACAAAATCAACCCTTCAATTAAAAAAATGTACACACACACAAGCATGGATGCAGTATATAAGCATAGATGCAGTATATAATAAACATATATATATATACTAGAAGGTGGCCCGATTCTACGCATCGGGTATTCTAGAATTTACGTATTGTGTAGTTCATGTATGATTTTTGTTATATATATATATATATATATATATATATATATATAGATGTTGTTGTCTGTAGTTACCAAGTGTTTGTGTAGGCGCTGTACATGTTCTGGGTGTTGTCTGGGTGTGACGGGGGGTGAGAGCGGTGTTGTATGTGTGTTGCGTGTGTTGCGTTGTTTGTGGAGCGCTGTGTGTCTGTAGCGTTGTGTGTGTGTTGCGCGGTTTGTGTGTGTGTGGTGTGTTTTGGGGGGAGGTATGTTTTGAGCAATGTGTGTGTTGTGCGGTATGTGCGTATATTTGTGTGTGCCGCGGTGTTTGTGTTTTGGGTGTTGTGTGTGTGCAGCGTTGTCTGTGTGTGTGGGTGTCTGTGTAGGGCAGTTGTTTGTGGTTCCCAGTGTGTGTGTGTGGTGTGTTGTGCAGTGCGCGCGCGTGTGTGTGTGTGTGTGTGTGCATCAGCCTCTCTTCTCTCAGCCTACCTCTCCCAGCCTCCCTCCTCCCAGCCTCCCTCAGCATCAGCCTCCCTCTCCCAGCCTCCCCAGCATCAGCCTCCGCCAGCATCAGCCTCTCTCCTTCCAGCCTCCTCCAGCATCAGCCTCCCTCTCCCAGCCTTCCCCAGGATCAGCCTCTCTCCTCCCAGCCTCCGTCCTCCCAGCCTTCCCCAGCATCAGCTTTCCCCTCCCAGCCTCCCTCAGCATCAGCCTTCCCCAGCATCAGCCTCTCTCCTCCCAGCCTCAGCCTCTCTCCTTCCAGCCTCCCCCAGCATCAGCCTCTCTCCTTCCAGCTTCCCTCAGCATCAGCCTCCCCTTCCCAGCCTTCCCCAGGATCAGCCTCTCTCCTCCCAGCCTCCCTCAGCATCAGCCTTCTGCTCCCAGTCTCCCCCAGCATCAGCCTCCCCATGCATCAGCCTCCACCAGCATCAGCCTCTCTCCTTCCAGCCTCCCCCAGCATCAGCCTCCCCTTCGCAGCCTTCCCCAGGATCAGCCTCTCTCCTCCCAGCCTCCTTCCTCCCAGCCTCCCTCTCCCAGCCTCCCTCAGCATCAGCCTTCCGCTCCCAGTCTCCCCCAGCATCAGCCTCCCCAAGCATCAGCCTCCACCAGCATCAGCCTCTCTCCTTCCAGCCTCCCCCAGCATCAGCCTCTCTCCTTCCAGCCTCCCTCAGCATCAGCCTCCCGTTCCCAGTCTTCCCCAGGATCAGCCTCTCTCCTCCCAGCCTCCTTCCTCCCAGCCTCCCTCAGCATCAGCCTTCCCCTCCCAGTCTCCCCCAGCATCAGCCTCCCCAAGCATCAGCCTCCACCAGCATTAGCCTCTCTCCTTCCAGCCTCCCCCAGCATCAGCCTCCCCATGCATCAGCCTCTCTCCTTCCAGCCTCTCTCCTTCCAGCCTCCCCCAGCATCAGCCTCCCCTTCCCAGCCTTCCCCAGGATCAGCCTCTCTTCTCCCAGCCTCCTTCCTCCCAGCCTCCCTCTCCCAGCCTCCCTCAGCATCAGCCTTCCGCTCCCAGCCTCCCCAAGCATCAGCCTCCACCAGCATCAGCCTCCCTCGTCCCAGCCTCCCCCTCCCAGCCTCCCCCACCATCAGCCTCTCTCCTCCCAGCCTTCCCCATGATCAGCCTCTCTGCTCCCAGCCTCCTCCAGCACGCCGTGCTCCTCTGCCGACACTCACCCGATCGCATCCACTCACACACACCCGATCGCATCCACTCACACACACCCGATCGCATCCACTCACACACACCCGATCGCATACACTCACACACACAGACACTGACGATATTGCACATACGCGCTTATACTCACAACATCCGGGGATATCACATGCTTCTGGCCATGTGATCCTCCGGCAGGTCCTGGAAGATCACAACAGCACAGTATCGAGGCCGAGAAGCAAGCGATATCCCAGGATGTTGTGAGTATGTGGATGCGATGTGATGTGTGTGTGTGAGTGAGTGTGATCTGATTTGTGTGTGTGTATGTGTGTGCTGTTATGTGTGTGTGCTGTTATGTGTCTGTATTTTCCGGCGCTGCAGGACCTTGATGTGTGGATGCGATGTGATGTGTGTGTGAGAGTGAGTGTGAGCCGGTGTACACTGGTAACTATGATACACATCGGGTAACTAAGGGACCTTAGTTACCCGATGTGTATAATGGTTACCAGCTTTCACGGCCTCCGTGAAGATCCCAGCATCGCAAGGTTATGTGTGGCGCTGCTGGGATCCTGACTGAGCCGGTGTAGAAGCAAGCGATATCCCAGCATGTTGTGATGTGTGAGGTGTGTGTGAGAGTGAGTGTGAGAGTGAGTGTGATCTGATGTGTGTGTGTGTACTCACCTGGGAATCGGGGCTCCGTGTCAGTTGGGCAAGAGCGAGCGTGGATTGCGTGAGGGGGGCGGGGCCTGCAGAGAGCCGGGGCGAGAGGCCAATCCATGTGGGGGGGCGGGGCCATGGCGAGCCCAGCGGCCAATCAGCTTTGTGTCACCGTAAGGACACAATTTCGGAGCATGACAGACAGACAGACAGACAGACAGAATAAGGCAATTATATATATAGATATATAATGAGAAGCAGAATCTAAAACAAACTCCATAAAATCACATTGTATGATTCTTAAATAATTAATTTGCATTTTATTGCATGAAATAAATATCTGACCAATCAGCAAAAATTCTGACTCTTACAGACCTGTTATTTTGTCTTTAAGAAGCCCTCCTACTCTACACTCATTACCTGTATTAATTGCACCTGTCTGAGCCCGTTACCTGTATAAAAGACACCTGTCCACACACACACAGCCAATCACACTCCAACCTCTCCACCATGGCCAAGACCAAAGACCTGTCTAAGGACACCAGGGACAAAATTGTAGAACTGCATTGGGCTGGAATGGGTTACAGGACAATAGGCAAGCAGCTTGGTGAAAAGGCAACAACTGTTGGTGCAATTATTAGAAAATAGAAAAAAAATCACAAGATGAGTGTGAATCTTACTCAGTCAGGGCCCCATGCAAGATTTCACTTCATGGGGGTAAGAATTATTCTGAGAAAAGTAACAAATCAGCCCAGAACTACACGAGAGAACCTGGTCAATGACATCAAGAGAGCTGGGACCATAGTTTCAAAGATCACCATTAGTAACACACTACAACATGATGGACTAAAATCATGCAGGACACGCAAGGTCCACCTGGTCACACCAGCATATATCCAGGCCCATTTGAAGCTTGCCAGTGACCATATGGATGATCCAGGAGAGGCATGGGAGAAGGACATGTGGTCAGATGAGACTAAAATAGAACTTTTTGTTATCAACTGCACTCGCCATGTTTGGAGGAAGAAGAAGGATGAGTACAACTCCATGAACATCATTCAAACCGTGAAGCATGGGGGTGAAAACATCATACTTTGGGGGTGATTTTCAGCAAAGGGGACAGGACGATTGCACCATATTGAAGAGAGGATAGGTGAGGTCATATATCACGAGATTTTTGGCCAACAACCTAGTTTTCTCAATAAAAGCATTCAAGATGGGTCATGGCTGGGTCTTCCAGCATGGCAATGACCTGAAACTCACAGCCAGAGCAACTAAAGAGTGGTTCCATAAGAAGCATTTCAAGGTCCTGTCAAGGTCCTGGAGTGGCCTATTCATTCTCCAGACCTGAACCCAATAGAAAATCTTTGGAGGGAGCTGACCATATGTTATCCAGCAACAGCCCTGAAACCTGAAAGATCTGGAGAAGATCAGTAAGGAGAAGTGGCCAAAATCCCTGCTGCAGTGTGTGTAAACTTGGTCAAGAACAACAGGAAATGTCTGACCTCTGTAACTGCAAACAAAGGTTTCTCTACGAAATATTAAGTTCTGCCTTTCTTTTGTATCAAATATAAGTGGAACCTTCAATTAACTTGGAGTAACTTGGTTTGAGAGCGTTTTGAAAGACAACAAAGCTTTTTAAAAATTTGTAACTTGATTTAAGAACAATGATTTGCAGTAAGAGTGCACACTTCCGGTTCCATCCTTCCACCGCGCTCTGGAGGTAATTTTCTCTACATATTTACTGTATACTGTATACCATTGTACAGTACTGTATATACTATATAGCATGTCTAGCAATTTGCATTTGTGGATACAGTATTGTACTTTCTGCTAACCAGTGCAGCACATTGCTTGTACTGTAATGTAATTGCCTGTGCAGTTTTCCTACCCCACATTTGGCTTAGATCTGCCCTTATTTTGGGGAGAATACATTTGGGGTGTTTTTTTGTGTATTGTACTAGAATAAAGATTGTCATATTTATACATCATGTTTTCTCTCTACAGTTTTTCCTGCATACCAACAATTCTTTTGTAAACCAATGTGCAGTTTAATTTGCCTTATATGTTTTTCACTGTACTATACAGTATTTTGTATTAGTGTACTGTAATAATTTTATATGAATACACTACATTTTATATTACAATACTAATTTTGTATAAATACAGTAAATATTTTTGCTTTTCAATTATTTCCTATGGGTAAATTCGCTTTGCTATAAGAGTAACTTGGTTGAAGAGCACACTCGGAACGAATTATGCTCGTAATCCAAGGTTCCACTGTACTTATGTTATGCAATATAATGCAAACTTTTTAAAAATCATACCATTCAAAAAAATTAAGTATTTCTCCCAGAATATCATTGCAATTACACGTTTTGTTATACACATCCTTATTTCCTTTGTGTGTATTGGAACAAAAAAAAACAAAAAAAAAAACAAAGAAAAAAGCAAACTGCACAGAATTTCACACAAAAAAACCCAAAATGGGCATGACAAAATTATTGGCACCTTTCCAAAATTGTGGGTAAACAATTTTGATTCAAGCATGTGATGCTCGTTCAAAGTTACCTGTGGCAAGTAACAGGTGTGGGCAATATCAAAATCACACCTGAAACCAGGTAAAAAGTTGACTCAGTTTTTTCTTTTTGTGTATGTGTGTGCCACACTAAGCATGGAAAACAGAAAGAGGAGAAGGGAACTGTTTGAGAACTTGAGAATCAAAATTGTAGAAAAGTATCAACAATCTCATGTCCATCTCCAGAGATTTTGATGTTCCTTTGTCCACAGTGTGCAACAGAATTAAAAGGTTTACAACCCATGGCACTGTAGCTAATTTCCCTGCACATGGACCACAAAGAAAAACCGTTGAAAGGTTGCAACACAGGATAGGATGATGGATAAACAGCCCCAATAAAGTTCCAAAAAAATTCAAGCTGTCTTGCAAGCTCAGGGTACATTAGTGGTATCAGAAATATCCACTGACAGTAGAATAAAATGAAACGCTATTGCAGCAGACCTAGAAGGACTCCACCGCTGAAACAGTCATAAAAAAGCTAGACTGCAGTCTCTCTCTCAGGAGAGCCTGGGGCATATACATCACAGGAGGGGCTAGGCATATATACAACACAGGAGGGGCTGGGGCATATAAAACAGAGGAGTGGCTGAGGGTATATACAACACAAGTTGGGTCCATACATCACAGGAGATGCTGGGGCATATGCATCACAGGAGACACTGGGGCATATGCATCACAGGAGACACTGGGGCATAAACATCACAGGAGACGCTGGGGGCATATACATCACAGGAGGCACTGGGGCATATACATCACAAAAGATGCTGGGGGCATATACATCACAGGAAACGCTAGGGCAATATACATCACCGGAAACGCTGGGGCCATATACATCACAGGAAATGCTGGGGCCATATACATCACATTAGACACTGGAGCACAGACATCACTGGTGGGTACTAATACATTAGTGGGAGGCATAGACAGCACTGGTGGCACGGACAGCACTGGGGGGGCACAGACAGCACTGGGGGAGCACAGATAGCACTGGGGGGCACAGACAGCACTGGGGGGGGCACAGACAGCACTGGGGGGGCACAGACAGCACTGGGGGGCACAGACAGCACTGGGGGGGCACAGACAGCACTGGGGGGGCACAGACAGCACTGGGGGGGGCACAGACAGCACTGGGGGGGCACAGACAGCACTGGGGGGGCACAGGCAGCACTGGGGGGGCACAGGCAGTACTGGGGGGGCACAGGCAGCACTGGGGGGGCACAGACAGCACTGGGGGGGCACAGACAGCACTGGGGGGGCACAGACAGCACTGGGGGGCACAAACAGCACTGGGGGGGGCACAGGCAGCACTAGGGAGGCACAGACAGCACTGGGGGGGCACAGACAGCACTGGGGGGGCACAGACAGCACTGGGGGGGCACAGACAGCACTGGGGGGGCACAGACAGCACTGGGGGGCACAGACAGCACTGGGGGGGGCACAGACAGCACTGGGGGGCACAGGTAGCACGGGAGGGGGCACAGACAGCACTGGGGGGGCACAGACAGCACTGGTGGGGCACAGACAGCACTGGGGGGGCACAGACAGCACTGGGGGGGCACAGACAGCACTGGGGGGCACAGACAACACTGGGGGGGCACAGACAGCACTGGGGGGGGCACAGACAGCACTGGGGGGCACAAACCGCACTGGGGGGGTACAGACAGCACTGGGGGGGCACAGACAGCACTGGGGGGGCACAGACAGCACCGGGGGGGCACAGACAGCACGGGGGACACAGCATTCTGGGGGGGACACAGCATGGGGGACACAGCACTCTGGGGGGGTCACAGCACTCTGGGGGGTCACAGCACTCTGGGGGGGTCACAGCACTCTGGGGGGGTCACAGCACTCTGGGGGGGTCACAGCACTCTGGGGGGGGTCACAGCACTCTGGGGGGGGGTCACAGCACTCGGGGGGGGTCACAGCACTCGGGGGGGGTCACAGCACTCGGGGGGGGTCACAGCACTCTGGGGGGGTCACAGAACTCTGGGGGTCACAGCACTCTGGGGCTGGTCACAGCACTCTGGGGGGGGTCACAGCACTCTGGGGGGGGGTCACAGCACTCTGGGGGGGGTCACAGCACTCTGGGGGGGTCACAGCACTGCGGGGGGGTCACAGCACTGCGGGGGGGGTCACAGCACTGTGTAGTGAACACTGCGTGTGCATCCTCGCAACGCACCTGGGCTTTAAAGGGCCAGCAGGCGATAAGACAGCTGCCGACACGAGCACTGTGGTCCATGGAAATCTGCCCTGGGACTGCAGAAAACAACATTGCGGGAACCATGCGGCCCACAGGTTACCCACCCCTGCTCTAGAACATGAGGTTTGTCTTATGATGGCATTTTGTTGGGCTCTATCAATATGGTCTGTAATGTCCATGTCAATGAGAAGAAAATGGACATGTAGCCATACGCAGGAGTGAGAAAGTACTAATGGTGCACTTTGCGGTTATCTCTTGAATACCCATATTTCAGCAGACTGTTGGTCTTCTGAGCTCAGTGTGGCGCTCCAGTAAAGGGAAGGTTAGGGTGAGATGCATGTATGTTGCTATCTTCATTGTTTTAAGCGAGTAGCCATTCCAGCAACTCATGTAGACTACAAAGGAATGAGCCACATGTATTTTTCTGTTTCCTGGAGTTCAAAAGGAGGAGAAGTGGACTTTTATTCTACCAATAGGTTGGAGACCTGGGAGTGGAAATAGCATCTTATAATTATAGCAAATAATAATACCCCTTCAGGGACTGCTTTATTCTTGGAGTAAAGCTGGCCATACACATTAGATTGCTATCGACTGAACGATACATCGAATAATTATCTGGCCAACAGCCATCTCAGTCAATTCTCCCTCCGAGTGCTCCTGCGGTCCTTATGAGAAAGCTGCCATGACATGTCGACCAGTGGCTTATGTTCGGAAAAACATTGTGACTGTCAGTCCGAAATTGGACATGCGTGATCAGCAACTCTCTTAACCATCAGTCGGCCGGCACCCCTGTACACATCAATCTGCCAGCTGAACCTGTCAGTATTGGCGGCATCAGTGGACATTAGTCTAATCTGTATGCGGGCCTTATGGCCTTTCAACTAAAAAGGTTATGTATCCTTGCTGTAGAGGGACCATGATGACAGACATTCAGATGAAGGCTTTAAAGGTCTTCATAATCCATTTCATACGATAGGGTTTGACTTCATATATTTTCACAAGTACAGCAGAATACACTGAGAGAAAATAAAAAAACTAGAAGCTAAACATTGATTTCTTATAGATATAATATTAATATAACATTGCATTATTACTCATTTTGAGTCTCATAGTCTTTGGGGGGCTTTGCACACAATGATATCGCAGGTGCGATGTCGGTGGGGTCAAATCGAAAGTGACGCACATTCGACGTCGCAGTCGATATCATAGTGTGCAAATCCTTTTTGATACGATTAACGAGCGCAAAAGCTGTGTGTGAAGCCGCAGGAGCGAGGAACATCTCCTTACCTGCGTCCCGGCTGCAAAGCGGAAGGACGGAGGTGAGCGGGATGTTTACATCCTGCTCATCTCCGCCCCTCCGCTGCTATTGGCCGCCTGCCGTGTGACGTCGCTGTGACACCGCACAACCCGCCCCCTTAGGAAGGAGGCGGGTCGCCAGCCAGAGCGACGTCACAGGGCAGGTAAGTGCATGTGAAGCTGCCGTAGCGATAATGTTCGCTATGCCAACAATCACAAGATATCGCATCTGTGATGGGGGCGGGGACTATCGCGCTCGACATCGAAGCATCGGCTTGCGATGTCGCAGCGTGCAAAGTACCCCTTACATTGGGAAAACCGCCACAACACCACACAGTTAACGCTGCGCGAGCCAGCAATAATGAAGAGCAGTCATGTGGGTCAGAATAGGAATAGGAGCCGCGCTGGACACCGAGGGAAGACCGTGAACAGTAAATATTTTAATACACTTACACGACATCACATACATAATTAGGAAGGACTAGAGAAGAAAATGCTGAGACATCTTCTTTAACTGTGAATAAGGTTAAAAAAATGTAATGTCCCAGAAGGCAGAAGCAAAGTACCTTTTTCTAAATTATTCACAATATGTTGGTTAAAAAAGCAAAGACATAACAAATTTAAAACACATTGAACATGTCAGTGTCATTAATTTATGGATCTCAAGTCCATACAAGTGTATAGCTATATAAACCTTGTGTTGTATGGCCATGATTACCATAGATGTTATATTCTTAGTTATGATGCTGTATATATGGTATAGGGTTGATTTTGCTAGATTCACTTGAAGCTGATACATGCCACACACCTTCTCAGCTTTTAACACATGTACAACAATAAAAAGGAACAAATGAGCGGCACACTTGTTCATATAAATGTATAGGAGCACATTGACACTGTGGCCAGTAACAGACAAAACTTAGGATAAAAACAAATCAGCAAATACACTGCCGTTAGTAAACAGTAATACCGTGTTTCCCAAAAATAAGACTTAACCACGAAAATAAGCCCTAGCAGGACTTTTTGGCCTTTCTGGAGTATGCTTAAAATATAAGCCCTACTCCAAAAATAAGGCATAGTTGTCGTTCATCATACTAACACTATCCTGAAATAGGGCTTGGGCAGCCCTTTCATGATATGCAACTGTTAACACTAGAAGTCCCAGAAATTTCGAGCTCCATAGGGTTCCAATGATAGAAATGTTAAATGACCCCTCTCTGGGACTTCTAATATGTTAATGCTTTACGTTGCCCTGGAAACGTATGTTAGTGACAAATGAATATTCACCCCGCTCCTCATCTATTCATCTATGCTGGCATCAGTGATTGGGTCGTCTGTTAATGCCAAATGAATATTAACCCTTCCCTCATCCATCCATCAGTGCTGGCATCAATGATTGGGTCGTCTGTTAATGCTAAATGAATATTCACCCTTCCCTCATCCATCCATCAGTGCTGGCTTCAGTGATTGAATTGCTAGTTATTGCCAAATAAATATTCACCCCTTCCCTCGACCACCCCTCTGTGCCATCATCAGTGACTGGGTGCAGTCAGACTGCTGTAGTACACGCCTGAGGCCCGGCAACTCTCCTAACCAGAGTATGATAGCATGTATTTTTATGCAGCTGTCATGCTAAGGTAAGGAGAGCCGTCATCCAGTCCGAGGATATGCAATATGATCCTCGGGTGAGTAAAACAACAGTCTGATTGCATCCAATTACTGACATTGACACACAGAGGTGGGCAGTTGAATGGATGAATATTTATTAGGCATTACTGGGCGACCCAATCACGGATGCCGACACAGAAGGGTGCGCGAGGGAAAAGGTGAATATGCATTTGGCATTAACAGGAGACCAAATCATTGATGCCAATAAAAAAAATAAAAAATATCCCCTGAAAATAAGCCCTAGTGCATCTTTTGGAGCCAAAAATAAAAAGACTGTCTTATTTTCATGGAAACACTGTAGTACATGTAAATAATGTAGGGTACATACAAGTTTATTTTGAGGCCTGCTGGCACATAGCGACGTGAACTACTAGAGATACGACTATCCTGACTGACTGCGCACACCTTGTCCTTGTGGGATGACTTTTACGCTTTTTCATCAAAATTGTGTTAATTACAAGTACTATTAAAATTAATTTAATAACTGCAAGGTATTTGTTTTTATCATAGGTCTTAACCTAACTAAATAGTCAAATCTTTGGTACTGAACGTGCACATAATCCCATTGGGAACTATTAATCCCTATCATAAGGTACATGCCTACGATCAGGCTTTCTCGCGCTCTGGACGCAGCGTAATTTCTCTTGCGGAGACACTAGTGTCCTGTGTGAGAGAAAGCACTGTACATGCCCACGATCAGGATTAATAAAACAGCGTATTTTCGCTGTGTTGTCCTGCTCAGAATAAATTGACATACTGCGGCTCAGAAACCCTCAAATAAGGTCAGTTTACAGAGCGTTAAAAAGAAGAAAATTTCTATAAATTCCATCCACTGTGCTTGTACCGTACTACACAGCGTTTTGGAAGCAGTGAAAAGACACTACATCCAAAATGCTACTAACACTTATCGTGGGAACGTACCCTAAGGCCACTTTCACACTGCGTTATGACCTCCGTTTAGTGGTCCTGTCGGGGCTTCAGTACGAACCCCCCACAAACGGGTTTCGGACGCTTGCGCCGACAGGGCCATTGACTATAATGGTGCAGACAGAGTCACTCGTATTCACATTAATCTTTCACCAGATGTCGGTAACAACCCATTCAATACACACAGGTAAAGAAATTAAACCATAGATGTCCATAAATTTAGTGATGTGTAATAATGATAAATGACACAGAGAAGTATTGCATGCAATTACTAAAATGTATTTAATACCTTGTACAAAAGCCTTTGTTGGTGATGAAGCTTCAAAATTACTCCTGTATGGAGAAACTAGTCATATGCATTGCTCAGGTGAGATTTTGGACCATCATTCCGCACAAACACTCTTCAAATATTGAAGGTTCAGTGGGCTCATTTTACAAACTCTGAGCTTTAGTTCCTTCCATACATTTTCTATTGGAATCAGTTCAGGGGATTGGCTGGGGAATTCTAGCAGAGTTTCCTTGGCTGTGTGTTTTGAGAACATTTGCTTTCAGTAGCAGAAACACTTAAAATTTTGTAGTTGTGATACCTTTTAATGGCTAATGAATATAAAATGAATTGTTAGCCAAATAATCGTTAGCCATTAAAAGGTATCACAACTACAAGATTATAATTTTCTCCCACTGAGAGCAATCAATCTTTTTTCAACTGGCTAACATGGTTCCAAACCTTTTTTCTTTTGAGATCAATGTCTTGCTGAAATGTCTATCCTCGTTTCATCTTCATGACGCTGGTAGATGACAGCAGATTTTTATCAAGAATATCTTGGTAGATTTGTCCATTCATCATCTCTTCAATCATATGAAGTTTACCAGTGCCGTATGCTGAAAAACAGCCCCACACCATGATGTTCCCACCTTCAAACTTCACTGTTGGCATGGTGTTTTGGGGTGATATGCAGTGCCTTTTGGCCTCCAAGGATGACTTCATCCTTGTATTATGGCATCCAAAGAGAAAATTTGGTCTTATCTTACCCTCCTATATTCTCCCAGTATTTCACAGTCTTGTCTAAATGTTGTTGAGCAAACTTTAAAAACGTGCTTGGACATGCTTTTTATTAAGCAATGGAGTCTTGCGTGGTGAACATGCATAAAGGCCACGGAGGTTGTGTGCAGTAATGATTGTTTTCTTTGAAATTACTTAACCTGCTGTTTTCAGGTCATTGTGTAGCTCTCCAAAGATGGTCTTTTGCTCTTGACCTCCTCTTTTAATAATTCTTTTCATTTCTCTTTCTGAAATCTTGGGGAGAACACCTAGTAATGGCTGGTTTATAGTGAAATTATGATTTTTCTACTTCTGGGTTATGGTCCCAACAATGCTCACTGAAAGCTTCAGTAATTTAGATATTCTTCTGTAACCAATGCAATCAGTATGTTTCGCAACAATAAGGCTACAAAGGTAATGAGACAGCTCACTGGTTTTACCCATCATGAGATTTTTTTTTGTGTGGCACCATGGAAATGAGACACCCTTTTATAGGCCATCAGTAATTTTTCCCTTTGCCATTTCTCATTATATTACACATAACTTAATATATTAACATCTATGGTATGATTTCTTCGCCTGTGTGGCTTGGACGGGTGGTTACCGACATCTGGTGAGAAATTCATGTCAATTTAACCTTTAGTAATAGATTCACCGTACTTACAAAATTGGTGACATTTGCAATACTTATTTGACATTATATATATATATAAAGTATAGAAGAAATTGTGACTTATGAGTAACTGTGGAGTGTAATGTACCGAGTGGGAGGTGTGGAGGGTGTCCTATTGGAAGTGGGGGAGTTAAATGTTAGCTTGGACACATATTTTATTTTAAATTGTTGCATGGTATATTTGGAATATTGCATTTAGTTTAGTTATAGAAGCATGGATATTTTGCAGAACTACACCTTGATCACCCCATACTGTACATACTTTAGAAGGTCTCAAACACGCAGCCCGTGGGCCACATGCGGCCCCTCAGGCTGCTTCGTGCGGCCCCCAGGCCCGTGCCCCTGTTGACTATCGCAGCCGGTGCAGGGGCCGCAGCGCCAGCAAAACATTCATCTGACATAAATCGCTGACAGAGGCTGTGGGCGGCCTCTGCACCTGCCGCAATAGTCAACGGGGGAACGGAAGCAGAGATGAGGCAGCCGAGGGAACGCGGGACAGGTGAGAAGAATGGTGTGTTTTTGTTTTGTTTTTTGTGTATGTGAAGGCAAGCACATTAACCCCTTAGCGACCTCCCTGGTACTTAAGGACCCATGACGTACCCAATACATCATGGCGAAATCGCGGCCCCAGAGCCCCTGAGGCTGCGATCGCTGCAAATGCTTTAGATTCGGGGAGGGGGGGACCTCTGCCTGACCTCAGGAGGGGTGGTGTCTCCTCCCCGGACCTACGGAAGCTGTGATTGGCTGACGAACGCCGCTCAGCCAATCACAGCCACTGTAATGTTTCAGCCATTGAAAATGGTTGAAACATTGAAATCCAGCCATGATCAGTGCAGCTGTAGCACTGATCATTGGCTGGAGCTGGGTGACCTTAGTTTCATCCGCCCCCAGCTCTGATTGGAGAGACCAAACTTGTGACCGATCTCTCCAATCACTGGAGCCAGAGACTGCTCCCCTCCGCTTCACTCCGGCGTCTGTGGAAGGTGAGGGGAGCGATCGGTAAGTTATAGCCACTGCCCCCATTCAAATGGAGAGCCTGTTGTTGAAAATTTTAATACCATCTATGCCCTGACACCCAAGCATAAAATCATAATACCCTGTAAGAAAGGATCACTTAATGAGGGCAGGAAGAAGTGACATACTTCCTTAATAATTCCTTATTATTTGGTGTAAAGGAAAGAAGAGAAATCCGAGTAATTTCAGGACGCCTCTATAGCAATCAACCTGAACCTTGAGAATCATATCACTTGTAAGTTCATTAATAAATAATGCCTTCCAGTGTGCTAATCCATTTAATCCTTTCTGATGCTTATCCATAACATCACCAGATACCAATTATGAACATCGCGTAAGAAACTGCAAAATTGTAGACAACCGCAGAAGAATAGGATCAAAAATATAAAGCAAGAACATGTGATGGAACAAACACATTCAACATATCAATTCTTTACCAGGTGAAGATATGGGACAAAAGGGAAACTGATGTAGGTGTAGCCACATAGATGAAAACACAAAAGGCTTCTTCATGCAATACGTCCAAATTTGCCATTAAAATACAATGTAAGTAATAGTAAATATTCAAGGACGTTTTGACTGTACAAAGAATTAATAAATGAAACTTACGCAGCCCATTCCAGTTTCTCATTCTTGATAGAGTTGTACAGAGCCTACAAAGAAGCAAGAACAAATTATGTAATTATGGTAATTCAGAAGACATTGCATAATAGAAGATACATATGTTATATACACGTATACTATATATATATATATATATATATATATATATATATAATATATATACACTCAGATTAGCAAAGTGTGCGTGTGTGTGTGTGTGTGTGTAAATACAATTTGCAGGGAAAAAATTTACATGTAATTTTTTTTTTACTAGAAGTTCACAGTCACATATACATATAAACACACACACACACACGCATGCATATTATATGGATTATATTATATATTGTAGATGTATGTGAGTCTGTATATGTATGTATATGTCTGTATATGTATGTATGTATATGTATGTATATATATATATATATATATATATATATAAAAATATATAGTAGTGTGTGTATATATATATATATATATATATATATATATATATAATTGCCTTATTCTGTCTGTCTGTCTGTCTTGCTCCAAAATTGTGTCCTTACGGTGACACAAAGCTGATTGGCCGCTGGGCTCGCCATGGCCCCGCCCCCCCCTTGCGGATTGGCCGCTCGCCCAGGCTGCGCCCCCACACGGATTGGCCGGCCGCTCGCCCAGGCTCCGCCCCCCCACAGATTGGCCTCTCGCCCCGGCACCCTGCAGGCATTGGCAACTCGGCCACGCCCCGCCCCCCTCACGCAATGCACGCTAGCTCTGGCCCCGCCCCCCACGCATTCCCCGAACCGATACGGTCACGGAGCCACGACTACCAGGTGAGTACTGTACCCCTGGGGGCCCACATCAGCGTACGCCGCCAAACCAGCCGACACATACCCTCGCACTGCTGGGGCTGGCCGGCGTATGCTGGTGTGGGCTCCCGTGCGAGCGGGGGACGAGATACGCTGGTAACCATGGTAGCATAGTTACCAGCGCATCAAGGTCCTGCAGCGGCGAAAAGTACACACACACACGCACATAACAGCACACACACACACACACACATCAGATCACACTCACTCTCACACACACCTCACACACACATCACATCGCATCCACACATCAAGGTCCTGCAGCGGCGGAACATACACACACGCACACACATAACAGCACACACACACACATACACATCAGATCACACTCACTCTCACACACACATCACACACACACATCACACACACATCACATCGCATCCACACACTCACAACATCCTGGGATATCGCTTGCTTCTCGGCGGCGATACTGTGCTGTGAGCTTCCAGGACCTGCCGGAGGATCACATGGCCAGAAGCATGTGGTATCTCCGGATGTTGTGAGTATGAGCGCGTATGTGCAATATCGTCAATGTGTGTGTGTGTGTGAGTATATGCGATCGGGTGTGTGTGAGTGTATGCGATCGGGTGTGTGTGAGTGTATGCGATCAGGTGTGTGTGAGTGTATGCGCTCGGGTGTGTGTGGGTGTGTGTGAGTGTATGCGTTCGGATCTCTGAGTGTCGGCAGAGGAGCACGGCGTGCTGGAGGAGGCTGGGAGGAGAGAGGCTGATCCTGGGGAAGGCTGGGATGGGGAGCCTGAGAGAAGAGAGGCTGATGCTGGGGGAGGCTGAGGCTGGGGTAGGCTGGGAGAAGAGAGGCTGATGCTGGGGACCGAAAAGGCTGATGCTGGGAGGAGACAGGCTGATGCTGGGGGAGGCTGAGGCTGGGGTAGGCTGGGAGGAGAGAGGCTGATGCTGGGAGGAGAGAGGCTGATGCTGGGGGAGGCTGAGGCTGGGGTAGGCTGGGAGGAGAGAGGCTGATGCTGGGAGGAGAGAGGCTGATGCTGGGGGAGGCTGATGCTGGGGGAGGCTGAGGCTGGGGTAGGCTGGGAGGAGAGAGGCTGATGCTGGGGACAGAAAAGGCTGATGCTGGGAGGAGAGAGGCTGATGCTGGGAGGAGAGAGGCTGATGCTGGGAGGAGAGATGCTGATGCTGGGGGAGGCTGAGGCTGGGGTAGGCTGGGAGGAGAGAGGCTGATGCTGGGAGGAGAGAGGCTGATGCTAGGGACAGAAAAGGCTGATGCTGGGAGGAGAGAGGATGATGCTGGGAGGAGAGAGGCTGATGCTGGGAGGAGAGAGGCTGATGCTGGGAGGAGAGAGGCTGATGCTGGGGGAGGCTGAGGCTGGGGTAGGCTGGGAGGAGAGAGGCTGATGCTGGGAGGAGAGAGGCTGATGCTGGGAGGAGGGAGGCTGATGCTGGGAGGAGAGAGGCTGATGCTAGGGACAGAAAAGGCTGATGCTGGGAGGAGAGAGGCTGATGCTGGGGACAGAAAAGGCTGATGCTGGGAGGAGAGGCTGATGCTGGGGACAGAGAGGCTGATGCTGGGGACAGAGAGGCTGATGCTGGGGACAGAGAGGCTGATGCTGGGAGGAGAGAGGCTGATGCTGCGGGTAGAGAGGCTGATGCTGCGGGCAGAGAGGCTGATGCTGCGGGTAGAGAGGCTGATGCTGGTGCAGCATGGGGGATGGAGCACGATGGGGAGTGCGCAGCATGGCGGATGGAGCACGTTTGGGAGTGCGCAGCATGGCGGATGGACCACGTTTGGGAGTGCGCAGCATGGCGGATGGAGCATCTTTGGGAGTGCGCAGCATGGCGGATGGAGCACGTTTGGGAGTGCGCAGCATGGCGGATGGAGCACGTTTGGGAGTGCGCAGCATGGCAGATGGAGCACGTTGGGGAGTGCGCAGCATGGGGGATGCAGCATGATGGGAAGTGCGGAGTATGGCGGATGGAGCACGTTTGGGAGTGCGCAGCATGGCGGATGGACCACGTTTGGGAGTGCGCAGCATGGCGGATGGAGCACGTTTGGGAGTGCGCAGCATGGCGGATGGAGCACGTTTGGGAGTGCGCAGCATGGGAGATGGAGCACGATGGGGGGTGCGCAGCATAGGGGATGGAGCACAATGGGGAGTAAGCTGCATGGGGGATGGAGCACGATGGGGAGTGCGGAGTATGGCGGATGGAGCACGTTTGGGAGTGCGCAGCATAGCGGATGGAGCACGTTTGGGAGTGCGCAGCATGGTGGATGGAGCACGTTTGGGAGTGCACAGCATGGCGGATGGAACACGTTTGGGAGTGCACAGCATGGGAGATGGAGCACGATGGGGGGTGCGCAGCATAGGGGATGGAGCACGATGGGGAGTGCGCTGCATGGGGGATGGAGCACGATGGGGAGTGCGCTGCATGGGGGATGGAGCACGATGGGAAGTGCACACCTCCCCCCAACACACACACACACACGCGTGCGCACTGCACAACACACCACACACACACACACTGGGAACCACAAACAACTGCCCTACACAGACACCCACACACACAGACAACGCTGCACACACACAACACCCAACAGACAAACACCGCGGCACACACAAATATACGCACATACCGCACAACACACACATTGCACAAAACATACCTCCCCCCAAAACACACCACACACACACAAACCGCGCAACACACACACACACACACCGCTACAGACACACAGAGCTCCACAAACAACGCAACACACATACAACACCGCTCTCACCCCCCGTCACACCCAGACAACACCCAGAACATGTACAGCTCCTACACAAACACTTGGTAACTACACACAACAACATCTATATATATATATATATATATATATATATATAACAAAAATCATACATGAACTACACAATATGTAAATTCTAGAATACCCGATGCATAGAATCGGGCCACCTTCTAGTATATATATATATACACACACACACACACACACTATATATTTATATATATATACATGTGTATACACACACATACACACACACACACACACACACACATACATATACAGACATATACAGACTCACATACATCTACACACACACACAAACATATATATATTGTGAGTTAACGTGGTCGGCTGCACGGCAGAAGACACGGGATCCAGGCGCCAATGGTCACAGCACACAGTTTATTGCACAAAACCAAATCCAAAACAGCACACAACACGTATTCCGGAATATCCTCCTCCAGAACCAACAAGCCAGATTCTAGAAATGGCTCACATGTGCTTCTTCGGTAGAAGCTTAGGGAGTTGTGTTCACTCCCTCACACTAGGGCCCCACACCCCGGTTCCCGTTTCCTTTTAACCCTCCTTTCAGCCTGCAGGGAAAACAGCAATAAACCCTGGAGTGGAGTTGCTTTCTATACATGGAGGGAGCACAACCGGGGCGAGACGTACCGGCCGTCATAGACAACCCCGGTCACAGTCTCACATACCCCCCCTTCAGTTCAAGCGTGCGGGGTTGCCCTGCAACCTTCCGGCCCGGTGTTCAACCACAAACCAAAAGTTCTGTAGAGAAAGGAACCACCGGGTAACCCGGGCATTCCGTTCCTTGGCGGACCTCATCCAGACCAGCGGAGAGTGATCAGTCACCAAGCGAAACTGCCATCCCAGCAGGTAATAGTGTAGGGACTCCAAGGCCCACTTGATCGCCAGGCACTCCTTCTCCACTACGCTACAATTCCGCTCAGGAGGGGTGAGCTTCCTACTTAAGAAGATGACGGGGTGTTCCTCCCCTTGAACCACCTGAGACAGCACTGCGCCCAGGCCGACCTCAGAGGCGTCAGTCTGTACTACGAACTCCTTCCGGAAATCAGGGTTGACAAGAACGGGCTGTCCGCACAAGACCCCCTTCAGGGCCCGGAAGGAGTCCTCGGCCTGCGGAGTCCAGCGCACCATGACGGACTTCCTGCCTTTGAGAAGGACCGTCAAGGGGGCTGATAGTCCCGCAAAATTTTTAACAAACCTCCTGTAGTACCCCACGATACCCAGGAAGGCCCTAACCTGCTTCGTGGTCAGGGGTCTAGGCCACTTCTGGATCACCTCAACTTTGTTAATTTGGGGCTTAATCACTCCTTGGCCTATTACGTAGCCCAAGTAGCGGGCCTCCGTGAGACCCAACGCACATTTCTTGGGATTGGCTGTCAATCCGGCTGTTCGGAGCGCGTTCACCACCGCTTGTACCTGTTCCAAGTGGGTCTGCCAATCGGAGCTGTAAATAATGATGTCATCAAGGTACGCTGATGCATACGCCTGGTGGGGTTCCAGCACCAAGTCCATCAACCTCTGGAACGTGGCCGGAGCGCCATGTAACCCAAAAGGCAAGACAACATAGTGGAAGAGACCCTCCGGCGTAACAAAAGCGGTTTTCTCCTTGGCGGACTCCGTCAGTGGCACCTGCCAGCACCCCTTGGTCAGGTTGAGCGTGGTGAAATATCGCGCCTGTCCCAGCCTATCAATCAGCTCATCCACCCGGGGCATGGGGTAGAGATCGAACTTGGATATTTCGTTCAATCTCCTAAAGTCATTGCAGAACCTTAAGGAGCCATCGGGTTTTGGTATTAGGACAATGGGACTAGCCCATTCACTTCGGATTTTTCGATGACCCCCAGGCGTAGCATTGTCCTCACTTCCTCTGATATGGCTTGTCTTCGAGCCTCCGGCACCCGGTATGGCTTCAGGCGCACCTTCAGGTGAGGCTCGGTGACAATGTCATGTCGTATCAGACTGGTCCTACCAGGCAGTTCGGAGAAGACATCGGGGTTCTGCTGAACCAGCCTTCTGACCTCTCGCCTCTGTTGCTTGGTGAGGGCATCTCCAATCCTTACTTCCGGTTCGTCCTCTCCGGAGGTCGCTGGAGCCGGATTTGAATGACCCGAAGAGGAGAGAGATGGGGGAAAATCAACCATCAGGCTTTCCCGTTCCTGCCAAGGTTTTAACAGGTTGACATGATATATTTGTTCAGGTTTCCGCCTACCGGGCTGCAATACCTTATAGTTGACCGCCCCGATTCTTTCCTTTATCTCGTAGGGGCCTTGCCACTGAGCCAGGAATTTACTCTCTGCCGTGGGGACCAACACCAACACCCGATCCCCGGGGTTAAAGGTCCGCACGGTGGCTTGTCTATTGTAGCGGCCGCTCTGCGCGGCCTGAGCCTCCTGTAAATGCTCCTTCACAATTGGCATGACCGCGCTTATGCGGTTCTGCATTCCTAAAATGTGTTCAATCACACTTTTATGGGGGGTGGACTCCTGCTCCCATGTTTCCTTTGCCAGGTCCAACAATCCCCGGGGATGTCGCCCGTATAACAACTCAAAAGGCGAAAACCCCGTGGATGCCTGTGGCACCTCTCGGATGGTAAACATCAAATAGGGAAGCATCATATCCCAGTCTTTCCCGTCTTTGGAAATCACCCTTTTTAGCATGGTTTTCAGGGTTTTATTGAATCGCTCCACTAAACCGTCCGTTTGAGGATGATACACAGACGTACGCAACTGCTTGATCTGGAGTAGCCGGCATAGCTCTTTGCTCACTTTAGACATGAATGGGGTCCCCTGATCCGTAAGGATCTCCTTGGGCAACCCCACCCGGCAGAACACAGCAAACAACTCTCGAGCTATAAGCTTCGCTGCAGTATGTCTGAGAGGTATCGCCTCTGGATACCGGGTGGCATAGTCGACGATCACTAGGATGTGTTGGTGCCCTCGAGCGGACTTTACGAGGGGCCCCACCAGATCCATCCCTATCCGTTCAAAAGGGACTTCTATAATGGGTAACGGTACCAACGGACTGCGAAAGTGGGCCAGGGGTGCGGTAAGCTGACACTCCGGGCAGGTTTCGCAGAACCGTTTTACCTCCCCAAAGACCCCGGGCCAATAGAACCTTTGCAATATTCGCTCCTGCGTTTTCTTGGCCCCTAGGTGGCCACTCATCAGGTGTTTATGAGTCAAGTCGAGGACCCGCCGGCGATACGGCTGGGGCACCACCAACTTCTCTACCACCACGCCCCGTATTTCATCTACCTGGTAGAGCAAGTCCTGCTTAAGAGCGAAATGGGGGTACCTTACCTGGGCACCGGGCACCTGTGCCACCCAGTCAACCACTGTCACCCGTACCCGGGCATGTATTAATGTAGGGTCCTGGAGTTGGGCTGTCCCAAACGTATCCGGGGATGCCTCCAACTCCGGGATGGGCTCGACCATCTCAGCCTCTCCTGCCAATACCTCTAGGGGTGACCTATCAGTTCACATTCTGCCCCTATCATGGGGAGCCCTACGGCAGGCGTCCCGGATTCGGGATTGTCGGGCTCAGGTCCCGGACTGTCCAATACCTGAGGGGACTTAGAAGGCCCCTTCCATAAAGTCCAAAAATACGGCAGATCCTTTCCTAGGATCATGTCGTAGGGAAGAGTGTTCATAAGTCCCACCTCATGTTGCACCTGACCGCAGGGTGCTGTGATGGTGACAACCCCCGTGGGATAGTCTCGGCGGTCCCCATGTATGCAAACCACCCCCACTGTACGTCCTGTGGCCTTTACTTCAGCCATTAGGGTTGATCGCACAAGGGTCACTAAGCTTCCGGAATCCAACAAGCCTGTAACCGGACATCCATTCACCTGTATTTGGCACAAGTGGGGCTCAGTCTCCGGGGAGACAAGGTCCGCGGTACACATCGCCTGAGCATACATTGAACCCCACCGGGTAACCCCACAATCCATGGGCTCCGTGGTGAGTGGACACTGGGCTTCCATATGTCCCACCCGCTGGCACCGCCAACATCTAATAGGGAAGGAAACCCCCTTGACGAGTTGTCGTTTAGGGTACATAGCCTTCAGGACCCCAGGGATGGCGGGCGCGGCCTTAGACGGGACGGTAGCGGACTCCCGCACCGATGTCAGCGGTGGGTCCTTGGCCCGAAGCTTGGAGGGGCCGGACCGACGGGCGGCACGCAAAGTCTCAGTGTCCCGTATCAAGTCCTGCGTAGCCACATGCCGCTCCACCAGGCACACTAATTGGTCCAGGGTACTTGGGTCGCCCTGTCCTACCCACCGTTGAATGGTGACGGGTAAAGTGCGCACAAAGCGATCAACCACTACCCTCTCCACCATTTGCGCAGGGCTCAGAGTGTCAGGCTGCAACCACTTCTTTACCAGATGCAACAAGTCATAGGCCTGGGAGTGTACGGGTTTGACTTCCTCATAGAACCACTGATTTACCCGCTGAGCCCGTACATAAGTATTCACCCCCAACCGAGCAAGAATTTCGGCTTTCAGGGTCTCATATTCTATGGCGTCCTCGGTACAGAGGTCCAGGTACGCTTTTTGGGGCTCCCCCGTCAGATAGGACGACAATACCTCAGCCTACTGGGGGGTCGGCAGCTTCTCCCGCTCGGCCACCCGCTCAAACACAGCCAGGAACGCTTCTACATCATCCCCCGGTGTCATCTTTTGCAACGCTTGTCTCACCGCCTTCCGGACGCTGCCGTCGTCACCCGGTCCCGGGGTTGTTGCTGCCGGTCCGGCACGGAATGACTTGGTCAGGAGGACCATCTGTTCTTGGTGCCTTTGTTCCTGCAGTTGCAAGAAGTGCTGGTGCTGTTGCTGCTGACGATCCAACGACCGGAGCAAGTGTGCATTGGTCTGTTGTTGCTGTGCATTAGCCTGAGCCAGCTGCTTTAGTATGTCCTTTATGTCGCCGCCGGGTTTGGGCTGTAGTGTAGCTGCTCGAATCCAGGACATGCGCTACTGGGTCACCAGGGACGGATGCTACACCTCACCGGGCTGACATGCCCGCATTCTCCACCATCTGTGAGGTAACGTGGTCGGCTGCACGGCAGAAGACACGGGATCCAGGCGCCAATGGTCACAGCACACAGTTTATTGCACAAAACCAAATCCAAAACAGCACACAACACATATTCCGGAATATCCTCCTCCAAAACCAACAAGCCAGATTCCAGAAATGGCTCACATGTGCTTCTTCGGTAGAAGCTTAGGGAGTTGTGTTCACTCCCTCACACTAGGGCCCCACACCCCGGTTCCTGTTTCCTTTTAACCCTCCTTTCAGCCTGCAGGGAAAACAGCAATAAACCCTGGAGTGGAGTTGCTTTCTATACATGGAGGGAGCACAACCGGGGCGAGACGTACCGGCCGTCAGACAACCCCGGTCACAGTCTCACAATATATATATATATATATATATATATATATATATATATATACATACATATATACATATATACATACATACATACATACATACATACATACATACACACACACACACACACACACACACACACACACACACACACATATACAAACACATACATATACACACATGTACAGACACATACATATACAGACATATACAGACACACGCACATACACATATATATATATATATATATGTATATATATATACACACACATATATACACATATATATATATACATATATAAACATATACACACACACATTTATACATAAACATATACATACACACGTACACACACACCTATACATGCACATATCTATGCATACACACATACATTTATTTTATGCTTTGCTAATAGGAGTCTATATATTACAGGAACAGTTATGGAAATGAATATTTCAAATATTGAATATAAGGCAAATATTTCAAAGCGAGAAGAGGTCACATTTAATTAAACTCAGAAAGAACCCTTAAGAACTTACTGGGCCAGCCATTAAATTTCAGCTAAAGCCACAGTAGCTGAATATGTTTTTGTTCCCCTTCAGTGGGAATGTGTCAACCTCAACATCAGACACTGCAGTGTTTTATAGCCATGTCACAAATAGGTTCATTATGGATGGCACATTCGTTAGAGCTCCGATCTGACAAGAAAAATAATTATTGCAGTCTGCTGCAAGCTTTCTGTAATATTACACATCACATGCAAATTACACCTCATTGACTTTTCCAGGAATGTAATGCTCTACATGGAAACACTGCAGTGATGAGCTGCTACGGTGGCTTATAGAAAGGTCTTGTATATTACAATCTTACGCACATGTAGGGATGAAAAAAGCAAACTGACATTTGAAAATAATGCTACGGATCATTATGGTTTAGGCTGTTATAGGTTATTCTATTTCTTAAATGAGAGTGGAAAATCCATAATTGTTAAATACCAAGAATAAAAAAGTATACCTATAAACACCTCTGACATATGCACATACAAAATACAAAAATATTAAGCTATGTCTAGTGCGGGGTGGCAGTGCATATCTCAATGACACCATCCTTTCAGTAGATTATCAGCTTTGCCTAGTTTTCCATTATTAAAGGATGTGTTCTGTATATAGAGAATTTTGGACCTAGTTCTTCCAGGGCTTATTTCTCACTTTGGGAAGTATACCTTTGTTTTCTATACAGAGAGCCTGGAATTGATGATACTTGTAAAAAATACTGTCTTTGGCACACATTCAGTGAAAAATAAAGACATAGCATTTAACAAGTGAGGAGGAATGTACAGGGCTTTGCTCTGCATCATTCAGCTAGCTGTGAAATTTTGAGAAGAAAATTGTGAAGGTCAAAAGTCAGTTGTAACCCTGGCATTATGCCTCAGTAATCTCTTCTGATCCGATAACATACAGTGAAATAAACTATGGCTGGAGAAATAAGGTGAGATTTTGTAGCTTTTTTTTTTCATTTCTTTTTTAGTAAGGCGCATAAGAAAAATACCATGGAAATGCCCAGAATTTTTAAATATGAGAAGCAAAAAAATAACCACTAAAAAGGAACACACTGAAGAAATACTACACATTAATTACTATTGGGATTGACATACAGTAAATCAATTCTGAAGACCAAAAGTTTTAAAACCACCAAACTAGTATGTCATGGTCATTAGTACTGTTTCATTACTAATGCATGTAACATGTAATGGGACTAGTCCCTGATGAAGAAGTCGGAGACTTTGAAATGTGTTGATCAAATAAAATACTGTTCTACATCAAGTTGCACTATTGTATTTCCGTTCCCACTCCCGATTTTCATGTTTCACACTTGTGATGACCATTTCATCTAAAATAAACTCTGGAGGCAGATTCTCAGGGAGATATGCGTCCAACACATACATGTTAAAAGGTCATTTACATAAGAAAAATGTGGAGTTCTCTGGAATAATAAATCGGAGCGAAGATATAAAGGTACTATTTTATTCAACTTCCTATGACCTACTGTCATGCGCTTGTCTGGGTCCGCACATGCGGATTACTACTACAGCGTCGGACTCTGTTCACACTGCAGAGTCTGACAGGCAAACTGGTCTCTCTTTAATGCTCAGCTTTGCTGGGCTTCGGCTGAGTTGTTTAACTGTTCCCAGCCATGCAGGAGTTAATCCTTTTTTTTAGAACAGTGTGCAACTTTTCAGACAGCCAGGTTGCTAATTACCATACACAGCTGATCTCTTCCTATTTAAGGCTGGGGAGTGTAGTAGGAGATTGCCAAAGATAGCTTCAGCATATGTCCAGGGATCCCGGTCTCAATGGTTGTTCTGTTCATGGTGAACTACAGTTGCTGTTCTGCATGGTGTGAATGTTTACCTGTTGTGAATTTTTTTCCCTATTCATTTCTTTTTTTCCCCAGTACATTTCCCCTTTGCATTTGAGTGCAGTGTGTATGAGGTTTTGTTATCCCTTGTCCATGTCTTTTCTGTGGGGTTTTGTTAGTGGGTTTCCGACCAGCTCCGAAATTGGAAGGAGTAAGATCAGGGCTTGGACAGGAGTCAGGGTCACGCTTAGGGCTTGGACCTGGCTACCATCAAACTTACCTCTGAGACAAGGGACAGCGGAGAGTCTCGAGTCTGAGGGCCAGCTTAGGAGCCCCTGTTCCATCAGTACAAACCCCATGACACCTAGATATCCATACAGACGGCATAAGATGCTTGATCCTACTGAAAAACTCCCTTTAAAGTTTGCTACATTGGATTACTACTTAAAATAATGTAGAAATGAAGTCAGCATCTTATAATAAAATAAAATAAATAATATAGAGAGGAAGGTCCCATATGTAACCATGTTGAGAGCAGGAATCCCTATCCCCTTAATGATGTAAGTATTGAGTCTATGGTTTTATCGCCCTATGTAACATACAGTGTATTAAAAGCCTAGATAGTTTATCAATCATCACAATGATATGCAAGATGTGTATTTCTTTCACAGTTGATAGTACCACCCATGCTTCTATTCATTACCCACTATACGTCTCTCCATTAGCTCTCATCACTTATGTTTGCAGTGGGAAGACAGTCTCGCATATTGCACTCTAATATTTATTGTGACGGCTGTCAAAACACTCCTTAAGTTGCCATTTAACACTACTGCTTATGTACATGTGCTGGCTGTCCTAGACATCAAGTGATTTCATTGCTCTTCAGTAGGTATTCCACAAGTGTTGGAAAAGACACACATACCAGACAAGAAATCAATTTCTATTTAGTTTTTCATATTTTCCAAGCTGAGAAATTCGTCTTCTTGTACCTATGAATATGCTAAGCATGTTCTTTGCGCTGCAGGAAACAATTTATTTTACCTTACTGGAAAAAACATCTGCAAAGAAGGGCCATGATAAAGTGCCGCTAATATAATGCAGAAAAATGCGATACAAATTAAATCCCAGCGCATTTTACACCACGCTAGGCAGAATAGAAGCAGAGTTATCTTGCCTCTGAAACGTGTTATCTTGAGACTTTAGTGCTTGAAGTGAAACCTAGAGCCATTTTGAAAATAAAATTAGAACAATGTTTCTTTCATTGTGAAATTACTTGTATGTTCTGCAATTCGAGGTTTAATAATAGAGATAGGACTGTCCTGATTGGGTACACCTTGCTGCGGTGGGATGTCTTTTACACCTTTTTAATCAAAATGGTGTTAAATAAGTAACATATTGGTATGTGCTATTTCTATTTATTTATTAACTGCATGGTATACAGTGGCATGCAAATGTTTGGGCACCCCTGGTTAAAATTACTGGTATTGTGAACAGTTCAGAAAGTTGACAATGAAATGATTTCTAAAAGGCATAAAGTTAAAGATGACACATTTCCTTTGTATTTTAGGCAAAAAAAAATATTTTCATCTTTAACATTTTAAAAATTACAAAAAGAAAAATGGGCTGATGCAAGTGTTTGTGCACCTTTGGAGATTTGTGTGCTCAGATAACTTTAACCAAGGTTTCAGACCTTAATTTGCCTGTTAGGGTTATGACTTGTTCACAATCATCTTTAGGAAAGACCCGGTGACGCAAATTTCACAGCTTTATACAACCCAGCCTCCTCTAACCTTGTGCCAGAAACCAGCAGCCATGGGTTCTTCTAAGCAGCTGCCTAGCACTCTGAAAATGATGGAGGCCAACAAAGCAAGAGAAAGTTATATGAAGATAGCAAAGATTTTACAAGTTGAATTTTCATCAGTTCGAAATGTAAGAAATGTCAGTTAACTGAACAGTGGAGGTCAAGATAAGGACTGAAAGGCCAAGCATAATTTCTGTGAGCGCTGATGGTAGGATTGCTAGAGAGGCAAAGCAGAACCCTCACTTTACTCCAAAAGACCTTTAGGAAGATTTATCAGACTCTGGAGTTGCGGTACATTGTTCTGTTAAGAGACACCTGCACAAATATGGCCTTCATGGAAGAGAAATCAGAAGAAAACCTCTCCTGCGTCCTCACCATAAAATTCAGAGTCAGAAGTTTGCAAAGGAACTAAACAAGCCTGATGCATTTTCTTTGGTTTTGAAATAGATATATTTTAACTAAAGGATTTGCTCTTAAAATTTTAAAGAAATTCTTAAATTAATTTCTCCGTTTATGATAATTGTGTCCAGATTTTTTTTCAGAATTGACAAACTCTAAAAGAACCCCAATGATAACTGTCGTATACAAAAAACCCTAGAAGCAATTACCAGATATATGTAAGAAATAGCCAAAATAAAACGGATTGGTTGTGTGGGCATGCTTTGAAAAGAAAACCGTTATTCCATCAATGCAATGAGACCACCAGAATATGAGATAAGACTATATAATGATAGGGAGGAGCATTGGAAAATGGGTGGGCGATGAGGCTGCATATAAGAAAAATGCCTGAATATTCTGTAGCACTAATTAAATTTAATTATGGAAAGATAATGTAGTTACAGTGAAAACCATGCTTAATCAATTTACAGGGAAGTCATTTTTTACTTCTTTCATACTATAGGGTTTGGGAAGTAACTGTTAGGACTAATCTCGCTAATAATAGTATATGCAAGAGTGCGTACTAACACTAAATTACCAACTTCAGAAAGCATTCTCCTGTTCAGCAGGTCGGAAGAGGTTAATTTTAACCATCAGAATTTTTCCTATGCGAGCTAGTGTCATTACTGTGTGTACTGCATCGGGCATTTACATAATAAGCAGTGTTATCTGTCATAAACATTTCATTTCAGCAGATTGTTAATTGGCATGGATTAAAAGCTCTCTACTTAGAACGTGAAATGCCACGCTTGTGACCACGCACAACTATAAGAACTGATGAAGAGGAAGGCGCTGGTAATTAAAGAGCTAAAGCGTAATGAAGACCATCAATAATAGCTTTTAGTGTATGTTTTTAAGTACGATCTGCAAAGAATTGGTTAATACATATCAAATTTTTGGAGCAAGCAGCCATCTACATTGACAGAGCTGCTGAGCCAAGTGATTGCAGATGATCAAGGAAGACCAGAGCAGCAGCAGAGAGGCAGCACTGGACCTGGGAAGGGTAAGACCACTGCAACCCCCATGATACTATATTTTAAAAGGGTCTTGTCAACTCTTTTGACGCATAAAGGTACATTTTTTTTAAACAATTCTGGATCATCATTCGTTTCTCAATTCAGTGTTCAGCTGTTCCTCCGTTATTCCTTCTAGAAATTTCGAATTACATTTATAACTGGAAGTTACCAGTTGTGAGTGTGTCCCCCATACTCAAATATCAATTTCTTCATAAATTTCTAGAAGAAATAATAAAATAAAGGCAAAACATGTTTTGAGAAAAGATGCAATGAATTATTTTATAGATGTATGCACTAAAACAGACAGTCTAGGGAGCGACTGAACTACAAGAACGGGTATAGCATCAAGGGTGTCAAAGTAGTAGTCGTACACAAGCCCTGGTACCTTAGGCGGCATAAAGGCCCCTCTTCTATATTAATAACACATGGTAGATTTTTGCCCTGTTACTAATTTTACACTGTGGCCCAAGAATTTAAGTAACATCTCTTCATAAAGCAATACGGTATCATCCTTTGAAAGGGAGAATCAAAATGCAGACGTGGCTATGGGCAAGTTAATTGTCCTCATTGATGCATTTAGGTATTCTTTTGTGTGAGAATAGAATCCTTTTTATTCTCACAGTGTCCATCTTGTCTTATAGCTAATGATGTCATAGGGTTCAGCTAGCACTGATGGGTGGGGAAGTTTCACATTTCCGTTCACGTCCCTACAACTTAATTCAGAGGGGACATTTCCTTTGCTGTGTACCTATATAAACTGGTCACATGTACAAATGAAGAATTGTGTGAATACACCATACTAAGTTTGTGCTGTATTGATTTCCAGAGCGCTCATAAAACAAATCTTATTAATTTGGGGTTCAAGAGGCATAGAAGGAGTGTATTTGTCATGTCCCCACCAGAGTCCGCTCCTGCGAATTCTGCTTCAATCACCAGGCGACGCCGTGTTCCCGCTGTGGATAGTGCTGGTGATGGGAGAGGTGTCGGTGCCAGTGGCTTTGGTGGACGCAGGCTTCGCTCATCCACTACTCTGGGTTTCCTTGGGATCTGCAGTACCACTGGCTGACTATAGGTGGCATGCGTCTTCCAGCTGATGTTACTATCATTCAGGCTCAGCCAATGGGAAGACACCACACCCTTTTAATTCCCCTCCTGTCTGCTGACCTCTGCCAGAGATAGTTCTATTTTCCTGTTACCTGGCTCCCGCTCTGTTTTACTTAGCGACCCCCTGTGTTTGGACTTCTGCTTGTTTTCTGACTACCCTCCTGCCTGCTGTTTTTGTACCTTGCCGTCAGTCCCAGATTTGATCTCTGCTTGGTTTCCTAATTATGCCCTTGCCTGCCTGATTCTGTCCCTGTTCTGCAATTCCTGGTTTGATCCTGCCTGACTACTACTCCCATCAGACTGCAGCCTTCCACAGGTAGTGATCACCTTGGGCCCTGTGTAATTACAAATTCCTGTATAGGGGTTAAAGGGTTTTAGGATTCTCGGGGTCCTGCTTGGTAAGTGGTATCCCTCTAGCATGTCCATTACAGCCAATCTGAGTCTGTAGTTCCAGGCAGGCGTTATAGTATTTCAGTCATACTTTATAGGAGTTTATTGCCACCTAATCTAAGAGCTGCAAACACAGAGACCCTGATTCCAGTGATAGGTCATCAACAGGGCTGCTTGCTATACTTTTGATATTACTGTTTAATCAGCAGGAGATTATCTCATATATTGTAAACCAATGAGCAGGGCCCTCACTATATCTATCTGATGAATCCTGTGACTCTGCAATGTCTCATTGTCTGTACATGTCCCTTCTTAATTGTAAAGTGCTGAGGAATATATTAGGGCTATAGAAATAAAAATCATAATCAGTAGAGGATTAGTACACCTACTGCCATCTAGTCCTCCATATTCATGAGCTTTGTTTAACCACATCACTGATTGGCAGCTTTCTGCCTATGCACAGATTAAACAGAATCTGCGAATCAGTGATGTGGGTGTGGTTATACAGTGCTCCGCATTCAGAGAACTAATAGATCTGCAGCAGATAAAACAGTTATTTTATCAAAACTGCAGCAAGCAGTCTCGGACTGCTATTCTCAGATAGGGTAGTAAAAATCTGGTGACAGATTCCCTTTAATGGTCTCTGTCAGCATTAGAGATTAGCGAACCTGAGGTTCAGTGTTCGTAACAAACACAGACTTAAAAAAAAAAAAAAAAACGAGTCCGGGTGCTTTACGTATGAACACCACTTGTGAAAGCCTTCCTGTGTTTAGTGCAAGCCGCATACAGTGTTTAAACGACTCGCATTGGGGGGTAACAACAATGTGATCAGATTTCCTCTGCAGCAAAAAAATTAATAAATGGAAAAACCCAGTCTACCCGTCCCCGGAAGTGATCTGTTTATGGCTGGCTGCATGTGAGAGAAGACCCAAGTTGTCCAATCAGTGACTTTCATTGGAGTTCAGGTCAAGTTCGGGTACCAAACCGAACTTTATCTAAAGCCCGGTTGCACCCACCGAACCGAACGTCAACGGCTCAGCTCATTTCTAGTCAGCAGTGTGATGGTGGGCTATGGGGGAGGTGTATCTTGCTGTACAGATTCCTATTTCAAGCTGGGTTCATTGTCTTATTTGAACTACTTCTGTGTACATTTCTATTGTTGTAGCTAATCACCCCCTAAAATGCAAGGTTGTATCCTCTTGAGGCACTTCCATCCCTGGGAGTAGGGGGAGGTGGGCCTAGAGTCCAACTAGTGTAAACTCTGCTTACCTGGGAGATTCAGTCAGAGTGAGCTGAAACTTGAAGAGAGCAGGAGCCCCAGCCTGGGTGGCTGTGGACACGGACGGAGCTAGGCCTGTGTGGCGTCCAGTGGATTGTGTGGGATTTCTGGGACTCTGAAAAGGACTATTACGTTGTGATCTGGCACTTTGGATTATCGGGAGGTGCCCCGAATCTGTTTTATTTGGACTTGTCGTGTGCTGTTCCTGTATTCCTGTTAGTAAACCTGTTGGATCATCCTCGGCCTGTTGTCTATCTTTGCTCTGATGTACACCCCGTCACAAACTGGTGGCAGCGGCGGGATCAGAGCAGAAGAAATGGAGGACAACAGCCAATCGACGTCTGAAACCAGAACCTCAGGATACAGGAACTGGACTGTGGCGAGTCTACAAACAAAGGCCCGTGAATTAGGTGTCGGCTACAAAGGACTCTCTAAGGAGCAACTAATTGAGGCATTGGAACACGCTTGCCTGCAAGATGGCACCGAGGAACAATTTCCACAGCAAGGGGAGCAAAGACGGGAGCCGGAGGTGAATACCCAAAAAAGTCAATGGGTTGTGTGGTACAAGGAGGAGATGGCACTGCTTGGAGATGAGGCCACCATAGAAGATAAGAGGGAGGCCATGCGTGGAGCTAAAGAGAAGGAGCGCAGGATGGAGGAGATGGCACTGCTGGATAAGGAGCTCGCTGTGGAAGCCGCGAGAGGTTCCAGACAGACTGTAACCCCAGCACCCATCATGAGGGAACTTCCCAGGGTGTCCCGCAAAGACTTTAAGCCGTTTAATGAGGCTGCAGGCGACATTGAGGGCTTCTTCCAGGACTTTGAGCATCAGTGTCGATTAATGGAAGTCCCGGACAGGGAGCGTGTCCGGCATCTGGTTGGGCTCCTAGAGGGGGGAGCTGCTGAAGCCTATAGAGCTATGGACCCTCGGTGGAACTGTGAGTATGCGGATATTAAACAGACTATTCTAGAACATTATGCTGTGACCCCAGACACTTACAGGATTCAGTTCCGTGCTTTAGCCTGTGATGGGGAAGTGTCTTTTAAGATATATGCTCATAGACTCAAACAAATATGTAATCGCTGGCTGGAGGCAGAGGAGGCCTTATCTTGGGAGACCTTCCTGCAGGTCATCCTAAAAGAACAATTCTTTGCCCAGTGCCCAGCTGAGATCCGGGAATGGGTGCGTGAGAGAAAACCAGCGACAGTGGAGGAAGCTGCTGCTCTCGCTGATGAGGCTCTCACCATCAAGCCTCAGTGGAGGGTTCTGTTGGAGGATGGAGAGACGCCTAACAGCTCCACAACACCGGATGCCCCCAGTTATTCTGTCCCCATTGTTCCCCGTTCCTCTAAGCCACCACATGTTGATACCCGTGTTAATGTGCCTCCAGTTGCTTCTACTGCACTTTCTGGAATACGCCGGGGAGAGGAAGTAACAGAGCGCAGGTGTTATGTTTGTAGGCATCCCGGGCATTTGCAGGCCTCATGCCCAGCCAGGCCATGGAGGAATCATCCTCAAACCCCTACAGCACCTTCAGGTGGGAGCCGGCCTCCAAGTTCCCCTACCCCTTACCCAAGAGGACGCCTTGGATGGAGGGAGACCCAGCTCAGATGCTATCAATGTGGACGGCCAGGGCATCGGCAAGTCTCCTGCCCAGCTGTTCAAATGAGGACTGATCCTACACCCAATCGGATTGTTAATTATTTACAGCCCAGTGCCATGGAGGAAGATGTGGCACCGTTATGTGAGGACTGGCCTAGTGACTCAGCCCCCCATGTTGCACCACCAGGAGTTTACGGGGTGCGACCCGCAGTTATGACGACTTCTGCTCATCGAGGTAAGCACTTGCAGGAGGTTGTGCTGGATGGACAGAGACTTGTTGGATTTTGTGACTCGGGTGCTTTCCTCACACTGGCTGATCCCCGAGTGGTTCGGCCTGAGGCAATCCATAGAGGACCTGGGATTGTTATTGAACTGGCTGGTGGACAATGGAGGACTATTCCCACAGCCACTGTGGATCTGAACTTTGGTTTTGGGGTCAGGCGATGTGTGGTTGGGGTGATGGGTGGTCTTCCTGCAGACATTCTCCTAGGCAATGATGTGGGAGATATACAATGCCGATTTGTGGGTGCAGAAAGCAGAGTTTGAGTGAGGGAATACACAAAAGGAACCTTGTCCTTCCAACCCTATCGCTCTACAGGGGATTACCTACACCTTTTCCATCCAATACAAGTGTGGAAGCCAACACCAGAATGCTGATGGACTGTCCCAGCCAGAAGAACCATAGACTATTCACAGCTGAGCAACATGGACGTAAGTGAGATGGCCAGAGGTCTGTGTAGACCTCGTGGCATACTCACTTATTAAAAAGGGGGGACAGGTTGTGATGGTGGGCTATGGGGGAGGTGTATCTTGCTGTACAGATTCCTATTTCAAGCTGGGTTCATTGTCTTATTTGAACTACTTCTGTGTACATTTCTATTGTTGTAGCTAATCACCCCCTAAAATGCAAGGTTGTATCCTCTTGAGGCACTTCCATCCCTGGGAGTAGGGGGAGGTGGGCCTAGAGTCCAACTAGTGTAAACTCTGCTTACCTGGGAGATTCAGTCAGAGTGAGCTGAAACTTGAAGAGAGCAGGAGCCCCAGCCTTGGTGGCTGTGGACACGGACGGAGCTAGGCCTGTGTGGCGTCCAGTGGATTGTGTGGGATTTCTGGGACTCTGAAAAGGACTATTACGTTGTGATCTGGCACTTTGGATTATCGGGAGGTGCCCCAAATCTGTTTTATTTGGACTTGTCGTGTGCTGTTCCTGTATTCCTGTTAGTAAACCTGTTGGATCATCCTCGACCCGTTGTCTCTCTTTGCTCTGATGTACACCCCGTCACAAGCAGTATATAAGCGGATAGGCAGATTGCTTACACCAAGATAGGCTGCTTTCACACTGCTTTTTTTAACATGCGTCCTGAACGTTTTTTTAATGCAAAAACGGATCCAGTGCAAATGTGTTTTCATTTCAATGCATTTGCAATGGACTTGCGTCAACATGCGTTCACCTGCGTTTGCGTGCGTTATAGGGAGGATACAGCGACTTGCAGTTTTTTAACTTTTTTCAAAAACGCTACTTGTAGCGTTTTTGAGCTGCGTCCAAATACTGCAAATTGCTGGATCCTGACTATACTGCATGCAAACGCATGTGAACGCTGGCATGCTGATAGACAGGATCCTGCTTGCTCTACTGAGCATGCCCAGAAACCAGCCTGGTGTGATCAGTCTCTCTCTCCCCCTCCCTCTCTCCCCCGCCTGAGAGCTGCAGACGCTTGTAACCAAGGTAAACATCGGGTAACTTGCTTGGATACCCGATGTTTACCTTCGTTACGTCTGCAGGGAACCCGGCTCCTAGCAGCTGCAGATGCTCGTAACCAAGGTAAATATCGGGTATCCAAGCAAGTTACCCGATGTTTACCTTCGTTACGAGCCTCCGCAGCTGTCAGATGCCGGCTCCCAGTCTCACGTTCAGTTCCCCTCACTCCCGATCACATGACTCCAATGCCTGCCCATAAACTTCAAGTGACAGGATCCGCTTTTGCAGCAAAAAAAACGTTCATGACACATGCTAAAAAAACGTAGTGTGAAAGCAGCCATATTTTGTAAAAGCAAAAAAAAAAAATCACGTAATTCAAAATAGCCTTTAAATGCCTGTAAAGATATTTCACTAGAAAATAGCATAATACTATGTAACCAATTAAGGACATTACACAAAAAAAATATAAGTAGTAGTATATCCCAACCTAGATTATAATCTCTTTGGATTGCAATGAGTTGGCACTATAATATGCACAACACATTTCCACACTGCAGATAAGTACATGAATTTAAAATCCAAGTGTAAAAAACCCTCTACATTTATAAATGGAAATGTGTATGCTAATAGCCTAATGTATTCACTTTTGACCTGACTATTCAGCCCAGTGCTGCAATTGCCTCGAGTTTAACTAATCTATATGAAAATTTCAGGAATGTTATAAACTTTGATTGAATTATTAGTAAATGGCTCACAATCTCTAAATCCCCGCTTCTAATGTAAGTTCTTTATCATGTAAATGACGATTTTACTCAAGCACGGTACATCATAAAGTAAAAAAAAAAAAAGCTAAAAAAAGTGTTTAAAAGGGAATCTGTCAGCAGCTTTTTGCTACCTCATCTGCTGGCAATATAATACAGGCAAGGAGATTCTAAATCCAACAGTGTATCACTTAGATTACTGGCTGCAGCTGTTCTGACACAATCTGAATTTTTAGCTTTAGTCATCTAGCAGAGTCTACAGAGCTGTCTGCGCCCACACCAGGCCTCTCTATAAAGATTGTACATTGACATTGAGGTGTCAATCACAGGAAGGAGGGGGTGTTGGACTTCTCTGCATGTGAGTTGCTAGTCCTGTAATGATAAGTGTCCTGCTTCTTAAACAAATAGCAAATAAACAAAATATTGGACTGTGACAAAACAGGCAAACCTGAAATTCTGTGTTAGCCCTTGCAGCATGCTGGCTTCAGCTTACATAGCAAAAACCTGCTGACAGATTCCCTTTAAAACTGGGGGAAAAGTGTTTCAAAATGTATTCAATAGAAACTATTTTTTTTTATCAAACAGTTAATAAGAACATGTAGTGTGGTAATGAAGTTGATCAACTTGCAGAGTGTAAAAAAGCATAAATAACACTAAAAAAGGAACATTTGTTTTAAGGCAAAGAATTAACCAACCCAGGTGAATTGTGGTATACAAATAGTCTACACCAAATAGCAATCAGTTCACACTTAATGTTTATAGGCATGGTACAACAGATCGGAAACCTTGCATTTATTGCCAGCCTGATGGGTGTGGAGAACCAGAAAAAATAAGCACAACTTATGGTCTTACAAAGGACTAGTTGCAATATAAACTAAACAATGTAACTACATTTTAGAATTGCAATCATAGCATAGTTCACAGACCCAAAATGATTTCTTCCGACACATAAAGGGAAATATTTCTTGAGCTCCTTTAACCTAATTGAACATTTTCCAATAACTATAACACTAGCTTTTAAATGTCTTTTTGAAAGCTTTAGGTATTTTACTGATTGTATTTATAAGAAATTTTAACAATTTTACAAAAAAATAAATAAAAAATATATAGTTAAAATATGATGACAACCCCCACAACTGAATAATTTTAGTAATTACTAAAAAAAATAACACTTAAGAAGAAAGGTTTTTTAAAGGAAAGCTGGCATTACCTTTGCATCCATTAGGCTAAAAATGTGTGTGCTATTGTATGCAACCATTAAACTTTGTTGACAACAGGTTTCTTTTAAAATAAAATGGAAGAAAAAAAACAAATATGAGAAGTAGGTGGAAGAAAAAGTAAAACTAGTGAGGTACTTAAGGTGGCCATACAAGTCAGATGGCTCTTGACTAAACACTTGTTCGGATGGACAATTATTCGTCTCAGTTCACCCAGTACACATGAATGCTCTGCTGTTTTCTCAATAGGTACAGTGAGGAAAATAATTATTTGATACACTGCCGATTTTGCAAGTTTTCCCACCTACAAAGAATGAAGAGGACTGTAATTTGTATCGTAGGTACACTTCAACTATGACAGACAAAATCCTCTCAAAAAAATCCCAAAAATCCCATTGTATGAATTTTAAATAATTAATTTGTATTTTATTGCTTGAAATAAGTATTTGATACAATAGAAAAAGAGAACTTAATATTCGGAAGAGAAATCTTTGTTTGCAATTACAGGGGACAAACGTTTCCTGTAGCTCATGACCAAATTTGCATACACTGCAGCAGGGATTTTGGCCAACTCCTCCATATAGATCTTCTCCAGATCTTTCATGTTTCTGGGCTGTCACTGGGCAACATTGTGTTTAATTTCCCTCCAAAGACTTTCTATTGGGTTCAGGTCTGGAGACTGGCTAGGCAACTCCAGGACCATGAAATGCTTCTTACAGAGCCACTCAGTTGCCCTGGCTGTGTGTTTCAGGCCATTGTCATGCTTGAAGACCCAGCCACGACCCATGTTCAATGCTCTTACTGAGGGAAGGAGGTTGTTAGGCAAAATCTTGCGATATATGACCCCATCCATCCTTCCTTTAATACGGTGCTATCGTCCTGTCCCTTTTGCAGAAAAGCACCCCCAAAGTATAATGTTTCAATCCCCATGCTTCACGGTTGTGATTGTGTTCTAGAGGTTGCCTCATTTTTCTTCCTCCAAACATGGCAAGTGTAGTTTTTCCAAAAAGTTCTATTTTGATCTCATCTGACCCCATGGATCATCCAGATGGTAATTGGTGAATTTCAAACAGGCATGGATATGTGCTGGTGTGAGCAGATGGATCTTGCGTGCAGGACTTTAATCCATCATAGCATATTGTGTTATTAACTGTAATCTTTAAAACTGTGGTCCCAGCTCTATTCAGGTCATTGACCAGGTCCTCCCGTGTGGTTCTGGGCTGATTCCTGACCTTTCTCAGAATCATCCTTACCCCACGAGGTGAGATGTGGCACGGAACCCAAGACCAAGTAAGATTGAAAGTCATCTTGTGTATCTAATAATTGTGCGAACAGTTATTGCCTTCTCACTAAGCTGCTTGCCTATTATCCTGTAGCCCATCCCAGCTAGTGCAGGTCTACAATTTTGTCCCTAGTGTCCTTAAACCGCTCTTTAGTCTTGGCCATGGTGAGAGGTTGGAGTGTGGTTCATTGCGTGGACAGGTGTCTTTTATACAGGTAACGAGTTCAAACAAGTGCAATTAATATAGATACATGAGTGCAGAGAAGAGGGCTTCTTAAAGAAAAAATAACAGGTCTGTGAGTCAGAATTCTTGCTGGTAGGTAGGTGATCAAATACATATTTCATGCATATTATTTAAAAATCATACAATGGCATGTTCTGGATTTTTTTTTTAAATGTTGTCTGACACAGTTTAAGTGTACCTACGATAAAAATTACAGACCTCTCCATTTTTTTGTAGATGGGAAAACTTTCAAAATTGGCAGTGAATCAAATACTAAATACTTGGGGTTTTTTTACTCACTGTGTAAGAGTTGCCAAACACCTGTAAGTACAAAAGAATTAGAAATGATGAGGTTCAACATGCCTGACTTTCCTAGAGTAGAGATTTAGGACACCACCACACATACATCTTATGTTCGAGACAAAATTGACAATTCCAGTCAAAATAAATCCAATGTGTAAGGCCGCCTTTAAGAAGTTGTCTATTTAGGTACAACACGGCTGTGTATCTGGTGTCTCATATTTTAGCCAAAATGGTCTACCACCTGCTATAAGTTTGTTTTGTAAAAGAAGCAGCTTCTTCTTCACTAATAGCCTTTATACAATGAATCTCATGGTTTTGACAAGACCAAAATATCATATATATCAAGTTAGAGAAGGGTGACACAGTTCGAATTCAAACAACCAATATTCTTGTTCTCCCAGGAGTGTCTGGCACCGCCTTACCCCCCTTTCCCAATTATAAATATATATGGGCGTGGCAAAGCTGAATTTGTACAGGTCAGCAACTAAGTTCTATGGGCACTAGTGATGAGTAAACACTACCATGCTCGGGTGCTCGGTTCTCGTAACGATCAGTTGGATGCTCAAATGGGCACAACTTGAGCACGCAAATATAATGGAAGATTTTCTAGAAAATGCTCAAGTTTCCCATTGACTTCTATTATACTCGGTACACAAGTCGAGCCCGTCTGAGTGTCCGACTGCTTGTTATGGGTACAGAGAATCCGAGCATGGTAGTGCTCATTCATCACTAATTTTACCTTAAAAGTATTAGGCTGAAGTTCCTTACAGGCTGTAGGGTCAACCTAATAAGTCACAAACTAACATACTTTGGGGAAACAACATTCTAAATGATAGTTGAAGTTAATAAAAATTCTGTTAGCTAGAAAAGCATTATAATAGGTACAAGAAAGGTTTCGCCTTGAACGGAAACCTCTGTAAGGTAATCTTAGCAGATAATGTCAATAGCCACAAATCAATTGCCAGCAACAGAAGTACTTAATAATTTTCAAATACCCCTGAATTCTCAAACCAATTTCTACAACGGCGCGCCTCTCCACAGAAGCAGAGCTTGTTTAAATGAAATTGTAATTGGTTGTGGATTGTACAAGTCTAAAAAAAGTCTAAACTAAATCAGAAAACAATAAAGAGAGGTGAATTTGTGAAGGTCAAAAGACAGTGGCACTCATAATTATCCAATAAATTTTAGAACAACATCCTGTACGTTTATCAGAGTCACCTCTGTACCTCTGCCATGAATCACAATGCCATTTATGTGCGTTAGATTTATCTCTTTAGTACAAGGAAGGCTGGTGATTTATTGGTCACGTACTATTCTGCAATCATCTGCAGGGCATGAAATGAGCAACGGATTCTAGTTTGAAAATACTGTAAAATCGATCTTATTGTGGATCATGTAAACTAGACCAAAACATGTATAGTAAATATAAGGAAAAAGATAGTACTAACGAGCAATACAAAAAAAGAAATGTGACAGTACTGTAAATTACGGATGTTACATTCCAGATGTCTTAAACTTGTTGGAAGTTCAATTTCAATAACCCTAATTATGGCAATTTAAAAATAAGTGAATTATTTTATCACTAATTGATCTTCACAAATTAACGACTTTCTGCATTTTATTAATGCAAACTGTTCTTTTACAGATCATTCATTAATACAAAAAAAAATTATAAAAAAAAAAGCTGTGTCCAGTCTTGAATGGAAGATACATGTGTGAAATATCTGGTTATAAAACTTTAGGGCCGAGTCTTCAAAGCTTTTATGCCAGAATTCTGGTGTAAATCACTTTGAAAAGTTGCACATTTTTTGAGAAAGGCGTAGCTGCATAAAAATGTTGCAATCTTTGTAATTTTTTTTTTTGCCCAGCTTTGCCAAAATGGCCAGAGCTGGTTGGGATTTGGGTGTGATGCCATAGCCCGTCTCACACATGACGAGCTGGGGTGTTCCTTTATTTATTTATTTTTTTTAATTCTTTATTTAACAAGGAATCATATACATATAAGGCAAAAAATTCTCGGATCTAATGATCCATTTGCACTCATAAAAGGCACCAAACAAGACAGGTGTAACAAATGCATTACATTCTCATAAAGGCCGCTCAGACGTATGATCTGTCTTGATTTCCAAGAATATGAAAAATTCCACAATTTTTTTTTTTATTTACAAGATTCTATAGATCGAAGAGATGAAAAGATGAAACAGAAAGGCAGAAAGACAGAAGAAGTAGCTTGCGAGGACAGAATAGAGAAACAGAGTAGGCAGTGTTAGTTAAGTGATAGGAGAAAAGGGGGAAAAAGAAGAGGAAAAGGAAAAAGAAGGTCAGATATTGGGAAGAGGGGAGAGGGGAAGGGGAGGGGGGGGTTTGTCCCCAGTTCACCTCTCAACTTAAGCCGATACATCTCGGTTTGTTGGAAATGTATCCACTCTTTCCAAGTTGCCCAGAATTTCATGTAAGTGTCATGTAGAGAGGAGGTGAGGTCCTCCATGTACATAAGGTCATTGGGGTGTTCCTTTGTACCAGAATCTTACTCCAGACTTTGCCGAAAGTTAGATTCTTGGCGAGGCACATGCCACTTCTGAGATGCTCCCAATTTAGTTAAACCGATTCATAAACAACGATGTGAACACCACCAATCTTGAATAGGTGCCAATTTATTTTCCAGGTTTTCCTGGTTCAGTCCTTATTGTATATACAATTCTTGTGTTCCACTGAAAAATCACATTAACCTCCAATTTTTGAAGATCAAAGCAACAGATTGATCCTGCAGGTGTGAGGCTGCTGTTGTGTATTCTAGGGATTTCATTATAGTATGGTCTCTTTATGTAGTGGTAGACCACAATCTAATATTTATGACATGTTCCCTCTCAAGAGAGAACCAGAGACTGTGCATGTCATGTGCACTTGATATTGTAATGAATTTATAAGGCGAAAGAATGCATGTTTACAGACATGATCCAATATTATCATGTGAAGACTACTATATGAATTTAGTAAAGTCATATCTTGAGGCCATTAACACATATGATTTGCCAATAAGCAGCCATGCATTAACAAAATCATTCAATGGCATAGGGATTAGTACAAGGATAATTAATTGACCACAAAACAAGTGTTCGTCATTGTCAGGCATAGGTCATCTCAGTTTTATAGATAAATTGGGATTTATAGGTTAAATGAATACATTGATGGATACCATACAGTATCATTCATCATCCAGTGTCCTATTGGAAAAATTGTTCAAGTATATATTTTTTAGTCCATAATGAAACACTATTCTTTGCCTTAACCTCTACTAGCCCAACAAAAGAAAAGAGACTTTTGTCCTCCATCAGACTAGGGTAAGCCTAGGACACATATGAGTTGGGAGTTCTTATAGCGTACACACAAAATGTATGTGAACCCAGTCTTTAATTCATACACACAACCATATGTTTGCCATTTTATATTTCCATAAAATGTTAGATTTCTCCTTCATGATGAAACACATTTTACCTGTTGTAATGTGTGTAATGAAGCATTAAGTAGTGATCAGTAATATTGCAGGTCACGGTAGGGATTCAGTTTCACATACTTATTTAGTCACAATCACATTTAATCATATCCTATATTGGCTACAGATCTCAGCAGGATGTAATTTAATGCGGTTACAGAACAATAATGCATGTCTTTATACTGCTCGCCTGTGAAGCCCAAGTTGTAATCTAGTTAGGGAGGTTAAAAATTTTTTTAATGTTGCTCCCAAATCCTTACAAATGGTATTTCCAAAATCCCAATATGGTCTTATACTAATCTACACATGTACGATTTGTTCCAATATAACCTATTTTTAAATTTGCCCCATTTTACACATATCACCTCTTTAAGGATGCCCCTCCAGGCTTTATTTAATCATCTGTTGCCAGTGGAGCCACCCTGTAGTTTCAAGGGTCTTGGTCGATCCAACACTCCACAGTCTCTCTCTCAGATGGGATAAATACAGAAGCTAAGAGTAGAGATATACTGCAGGATCGGCTGTATACAGGGGCTGTGGGGATAGGTATACTGCAGGAGGGAGATGAAAAGAGCAATATACTGCACGATAGAGCTGTATATACAGGGGATAGAGAGGAAAAATATACTTAAGAATGGGCTGTATATAGAGGGGACAGAAAGAAAATATACAGTATATTGCAGGAAGAGCTTTATAAATGGAGCGGAGAAAAAAAGATATACTGCAGTATGGGGCACTTTGTCCAGGAGCTGAAATTACTTGAGCTATGTCTGTTGCCTGCTGCTGAGAGTTTTGAGACGTGAAACTGCAAATGCCAGTTTATTGATTCATATTGCAGAGGAATATGTTCTGCTATATGCATCAACAGAGCAGCATTTGAAATTTCAAACTACTGGTCTGTCAGCTGCAGGCAACAAACAGCTATGCATTGCTCTTGTAGAAGAATAGTGCTCTAAATAGCAGAAGATGAAATAAGTCAGGCTAGGTACTGTACATGAGCAGAAAGTGCATAGAAGCATAAGGTAATTTCTACACTTACATTTGCAGATTAGCTGAATGATAACTCAGAGTTGAGGCTTGTAAGGAGCACACAGGAGAAGGGGAAGGGATCTGCAGCACTGAGGAGAAGCAAGTGCTGCAGGAAAATGTAGTTTTAGCACATAAGAATGAGAAGTTGGCTGCACCAAGGGGCAGAGATAAAAACAAAAAATAAACTTTATGTTGGACTTATTCTGAATATTAACAATAAGTAAGAATTTACTATGCTTTGTGAATAAAATAATGTGGTTCTGGAAATTTATTTCTTCATAACTGTAACCCTCAGTACCTAATTAGCAGGTAACACAAAATTTTTCAGCCCTTACCTTAGCAAATCACAGAATCACTTTAGCTCTGCCAGTAGTATTCTGGGGCTTATATTTCAAATAAGAGAATAATTTACATGATATTTGTTAACATTGTGCACAGTTTTGGCAGAATAGTTCCAGTATTTTTTTTAGAAAGAAAGATGGTAAAGAAAGCTGGCTAGCCAATCACGTACAACATATAAAAAAAAATTCTAAATGATGTGAAATTGCAAATAAGACCTTTTTAAGACATTGTTTTATAGGACTCCTTTTTTTCAGCATTCAGAAAAATGTGTGCTGCCATTTTCTGAGACCTATCGTTTTTTGTTCTGCCGCTGATGCAGCTTACAAGGGCTTGTTTTTAGTATGGCTGGCTGATATTTTTTAAGGTACAACTTTGGAATACATACTGTACAATGTTTTATTATTATGCAATTCTGAGTTTTTATTTTTTCTTTATCACAATTACCATATAGGATAAATAGTTTTATATTTTCCTAGATTGGACTAGATCGGAGGTGGAAATACCACATGTGACTTTTTATTTTAATTTCTTTAACGTTAACATAGAAAAAAGGGGAGTGATCATTTTTTTTTTATTATATCAGTAACATTTTTTTTTTCTAACCTTACACACTTTATTTTTCAGTACCCCCTCAGGTAACTTGAACCTGAGATTGTTTGATCGCAATGTACTGCAATACCACTTTATTCCAGTATATACGACAAATCATGGTCTGCTATGAAGCTATTTGGCTTTCAGGTGAAATTTATGTAAAATGTAAAAAGTTGACCCTACAGAGATATTTTATCATGAAAGTAGGGCATATAAGTAGATGGTGATTTCCTCATATCAAACAATTTCTTGTAACAAAAGCCAACAACAGTGGTGGATATAACCCCCCACAAATATCAATGTCTCAATAACTTGTCATGTGGCCTTGAGCATCAATTACAGCTTGACAACGACTTCTCATACTGTTCTCAAGTGGCGTTATTGCCTGCTGAGGCATGGGATACCACTCTTCTTGAAAGGCGGCCCTCAGATCATTGAGGTTCTTGGGTACAGAGTTATGAGTCTCTGCATGGAGACTCAGCTGATCCCATAGGTTTTCTATGGGATCCAAGTCTGGAGAAACTGCAGGCCACTCCATTCAAGGTACCCCAGTCATCAGCAGCCGTTCCCTTGTGATGTAACCTTGAATAGCTCAAGCATTGTCTTGTACGAAGATGGAATTAAGCCTGTGTTGTTCATGCCAAGGCACAATGACTGGATTAATGATGTTATTCAAGTAGTAGGGGCTTGTACAATTCACAAAGAGTAGGGCAGTTCTGTAATGACTAGACACACCTGTCCACACTGTAATACCGCCACCATCAAAGGCTAGAGACAACATTGGATTATGCATAGCACTCGCCTTTATAGCTCCAACATCATCGGGGGCCATAATTTCTGTTCAGCTTGACTGACTTTCATCAGTGAACAGCACTAAAGCCCACTGATGCCTCGTCCAGCAAGACGATAATGCCTGTGTCTAGTGGTGTGGTCAGGTAACCTTGCAGGTCGTCTAGCACGCAGACCACGCTGATGTAAACAGTTTTGCATGTTCTGACGTGACCCTTGGGTGCCTCTCACCTCCCTTAAATGTGACTGGATTTGTGTGTCATTTATCATCTGGTTCTGAAGGGCAATGTTCACAATGAAGAGATAATAAATGTGGGATGTGGCCAAAGGACGTCCACTTCTAAGCCTGTGACTATTCCAATCTCTCAATAGCTCTGTTGCAACTTTCTGATGACACTCTATGACACTCTTAGCTCAGTGGTCACTTCCTTCTAAGAACTGAAGCCTGATTGCGTGAAGTCTTGCAATGGTGAGGAACTGTTGATCAATTGTAAGGAGTCGTCTTGGTCCCAAATTTCAAAATGAGAACAGCATGGTGAGGACGACTCTTTAAATACCAATTCTAATTGAACCCTGAAATTTACTGGGATCAAAGCTCTATTTTGAATTTTGCCATTAAGCTCCTTTTCAGAGAGCAGCAAGTTGTGCAAAAAGTACTGAAACATTGAACAGTTCGACAAGTGCTTTCAAAAGGTTAGAGAAGGTCACCTGAAAAGGTTAGAGTGCATTTTAGGATCATACTGAAAGTCAAATATACCTAACATTTTGTGAGTAGTGTATATATAGCTAATATCCCTAAATGTTAGCCTACTGCCTTATTATATACTACTCCGAAGTCCCCCTCAGTCTTGTTACTACCTTACTCAAGCGCTCTTTTTTCTAACTGTAGACATCTTTAATAATTTATGTCCAGTAGTCCCTTTTGAAAGACACAGCAGCATCACATTAGGGAATTGCCATTTATGTACTTTGCTTTCCATAGTTTTTCTTTTAATGATTCGTGTACATTCTTAATAGATTCCTTAGACTGTTACGTGCTGCCAGTATATGCTCAAGGTTTAGCATACCTGGTTTAAAAAATATGCAGGCTTTAATCCGCTTTGCCTTGAACACGACAGAATATTGATAAATACACATATAAATAATGAAAGGCTTATTTCCTTCATAATCCAAGAGAAAATTGCATCTGTCTTTGTGAATCGTTGAGCAGAAAGAATAGAGGCATTTTGTTTTATGTTCTCATTCTCTACATCACAAGGACAAGTAGATGCTGATATACCCCTTCATTTCATGTATTAATATTTCATTCCATGGCTGTAACCCATTCAGTATACTAATTTCTCAGTCTGTTTTATGACAAGCCCATATCTGAAATACATGCTTCACATATTACCAACCTGTGTAATGCTCAGAATTATTTTTTTGCTGACAATGGTAAAATACATGACAAAGCATGGTAAAGTTAAAGTTAAGTGTATCAGACTTTTGTGACCTCCTTCCTGCTGTATGGCAAGGCACACTTTCTGAAAATATACTTCAAGAAAAACTGCAAGATGCCAAGATATCAATTGAAACTCAATTACAAAGTGTACAGCAATAATGCTGCATCTGCATTAAGAGTAGGTGTGAACACAGACAGAAAAGAGTCCCTATGGAAGAACAGTATATGGGCCCTTTGCAGATCAACAGCTTCTTATAAAACATAATTCCCCCTACTTTGGAGGGGGTAATGGGCCCCTTTTCCTATTGGGCCCCTGTGTGGCTGCACCTATGGTATATTTGTGCCTGATAACGAGTAGTAAATGTGTTTCACAGCATGGGGATAAACAGAACTGCAAAATTAGGACATGTTTAATAAATTATATACCGTATTTTTCGCTTTATAAGATGCACCGGATCATAAGACGCACCCCAAATTTAGAGATAAAAAAGGTAAAAAAAAAATAAAAATGGGGTCCATCTTATACTCCAGTGTTGTCTTAGTGTTGTCTTACTGGAGGGGGGCAGCGATAGTAGTGAAGCGGGTCACAGGAGGCAGAGGTTCTGCTGGCACACGCTGGCATACGCGGCGGGTCAGTGGCTGCAGGTGTGGCGGCGGCCATAGCGGCAGGTGCGGCGGCATCCGTGGCAGCAGGTGCGGCGCTGTCCGTTGCGGCAGGTGCGGCAACGTCCGTGGCGGCAGGTGCGGCAACGTCCGTGGCGGCAGGTGCGGCAACGTCCGTGGCGGCAGGCGTGGCGGGTTAGTAGTGTCAGCGGCGGGTCAGTAGTGGCAGTGGCGGGGGGTGAGTGGTGCAGCAGATTGGTGCGGTACTTCAATAGCTAATTAAAATTAACACTGGATATTTATCAAAGTTAAATCTGTACTAGTCCTTCCCAACATAATACAATCTCTCTACCCTTTAAGGGAAGCTGTAAATGAGAATCCCTTTAAAGAGAAGCCAATTGATGGCTTTATGACCACAAAGTGTCCCTCCAGCAGCTAGAAATCATGATTAAAGAGGAGCAACCATCAGGATTTTCATATATAAACTAAAGCCAGTGCTATACTGGCGCTATCATGCTGATTCTCTACATACCTTTAGTTGTTTAATCGGATGTATACTTTCTGAAATATAGGCAAGTAAAGTTTGTGCAATGCTCTGTTACTTGATTGATAGCAGCTACAGAATATGTAATAGGTGGGTCAGATTTTGCTGGTTATTCCCACCCCTGTCTGCCTGCCTGTCCTTCCTCCCTCTTTCCTCCCCCTGTAATAACAGAGACAAAGAAAGGAAGGACAGGCAGACAGACAGGGGCGGGAATAACCAGCAAAACCTGACCCACTTATTAGATATTCCGTTGCACTGATCATTAAATAACAGTGCATTTCACAAATTTTACTTGCCTATATTTCAGAAAGTACACATCCGATCTCGCAACTAAAGGTATGTTTAAAATCAGCATTATAGCACCAGTATACCACCGGCTTTAGTTTATAGATGAATATCCTGGTGGTTGGTCCTCTTTAAGGGTGCCAAGCATGCCTGAAACCGCTATCCATGCATTTACTGTCTGCCTTGTGATGCACAGTATGTGAACTGGAATAAATACAGAAAATTTTGTATTTCAGAACTGGACTCCTACACTTTTTTTGGATTACACTGGCTATGGCGAACCTGTTGCCCAAGCTCCATACAGAATGAGGATTAGCAATATTGTGAGCTGGACTTTATATTTTATTCCCATCTTACACAACAAGACCAGCATTGGTCTTAAGAATGGGGCTCTTACACGTACCTATGTGAGTGGAGAGCCGGTAGGAAGTCCCATTCATTTCTATAGAAAGTCCTGCCACTACCCCATTGACATGAAACAGACCCTGTTCTTGACAACAGCATCTATTGAACATTTATTTCATATCCTGTTTATATGGCATAAATGTATGAGATTTGAATACCCCTATAAATGAAGTCATTACCAATGGGCATGACAGAGCAAAAAGTATAACACTTAGTATACAGCACTGTCGTTTAGATCAGGCAGGATATCATATAATTCCTTTTATGAGATTGAAAACTGATTTTTGTGACCCTGTAAATGATACTGATGTATTCTCCCACACGGCATACTCTTTTTATTGGTTCACTCATCATTGAAAATGATGCTAATATATACAGCGAGAGTCCAGCAGTCTGCTGCAGTAATTCCAGCAAAGAGACAAAGTTCAGCAGCAAAGTGGCTCTCACTAACCAACCATGACAATGTTTTTCGCCTCCGAAGAACAAGCTGAACCTGGCAAACTCTTATTCTATTGCTATTAAAGCCTTCTCTCTTTTGTGAAATTTTCATCCCCATTGTCAGGTCCTGTTGTGTGCTAAAAGTCACACACCTAGAGAGCCTTGCTCCTGTCAATCGTTATGTCTTCTACAGCACGAGAGCATTCATCTTTCTTTCCTACAAATGTATTCACCCTGTTGTGCGTGTCCTGTCTTTTCTGAACAACTAAAATGATGTAAGAACACTTGTCACAAGAAGTAAATGGCTGTGGTTGCAGAAAGTGTGGTCTCATCACAGATCTGCTGCAATGTGATTTTAGGGTATACATACCTGGTGGACTTTCCATGTTGAAAATCTGCTTAGTATCACAGTACTAGCAATGTGGATGGGATTTTAAGAAATACCAATCACATTCCAAGAAAAAAAACAACAGCAAAATCTGATGTGCAATGTGGATTTGAAATGCATAAGGTAAAATCTGTAGTAATACAGCAACCAAATCTGCTTCAAAATACTCAGTGCGGCTTATGCAGCAAACCTCTGCTGCTGAAATGAAATTTCACAATGGTTCAGTGGGGACATACTTTTAAGAACCACCTGTATTGCAGTTAGAAAGCATTGGCCAAAGATTTTTGTGGCAAGAACTCTTTGTATTTCCCTTCTCCATTTAGTCACTAAACGTTTTCGGTCTGATTGTGGCTACTCATCTGCAGAGCTGATGAATGCCTTAAAAGAGGAGTGTATACAGAAGCTGATGGATGGGTAAAGATTAGTGATGAGCGAGCACTATCATGCTCGGGTGCTCGGTACTCGTAATGACTAGTGATGAGTGAGCACTACCATGCTCGGGTGCTCGGTACTCATAAAGACTAGTGAGGAGCAAGCACTACCTTGCTCAGGTGCTCGGTACTCGTAATGACTAGTGATGAGTGAGTACTACCATGCTCGGGTGCTCGGTACTCGTAATGACTAGTGATGAGTGAGCTCTACCATGCTCGGGTGCTCGGTACTCGTAACGACTAGTGAGGAGCAAGCACTTCCATGCTTGTGTCTCTTAACGACTAGTTGAGGCTCGGATGGGTGGAACCAGAGTACCTGAGTATAATGGAAGTCACTGGGGAACTCTACCATTTCTCTGGTAAAGCAACTGTTTGTGTTGTATGGGTACACCAAGATCAGCTCTCTAGTATTAGAATGTTCATGTGTAGTTAGGAGCCAATCGGCCTGGGCTTTTTGCTTTTGTATTGCTTGTATTTTGTTATCTTGGATTGAATGAAAACAAAACTAATTGCAGCCAGTTGCACCAATCTTGTCTGGAGTGGACTTAATTGCTGCAGTGCCCATTTTAGCCTCTATACCATGAAACAAGAATCCCAACAGCCAATCCCCAAACGGTATATCTGTCTGTATGTACAAATCTATAAATGTTTGCCTTTCTGGACCTAGCTATGTAAAATGGGGCAGTCATGCTGGAACAGAAAAAGTACTTCCCCAATGTGTTTCCACAAAGGCCAACCCTTGAAAAACAAACCTAAAACATCCATCCTAAACCAAACTTAAGTTGGCTCAATGAAGTCAAGTGGGTAACATTCACTTATCATTCACTAAAACATTACATCCAATGCCCGGCATTGTGCTTGAACGCAGGGGCTCGGCATAGCAACCCATACTATGAAGCTCCCCGTCCACTGTTTTTATGCAGATGTTAATCCTAGAGGAGGTTTAGAGCTCTGCAGTTATGGAGTCAGAAGAGTGTTAGTGACTTTTATGCACTATATGCCTCAGGACTTGGTGACCCCACTCTAACTCTACATGGTCTCCACTCGGTGTCTGAGTTACTTGTGTTCCTAAATGGTTACTCCTTTCAATAACATCTTTCATAACTGATCACTTAATATTTAAGCGGGAACGAATGTCATTAATTGACCTGTTATAATGGTGGCATCCTATGACCGTGCCATGCTCAAAGTTAATCAGCTCTTTGGAAAGATCCATCAATTCACGAATGTTTGCAAAGTCAGTCTCCGAGGCCAGGTGCTCGATACTATTCGCATCTAGTAATAGCACTGAATGAAAAAACTGAATTTATTGATTCATTATCTAGCTTGCGCTAAGACTAGACTTGTTATTAGTAACTCTAATTTATAAGCCAATATATCACTTGATATGATTGGGCCTTTTATAGATTTATTGAAGGGTGCTACTACTGGAATATCAACTTTATTGGATGCCATAACAAAGCCCATGGAAGCTTATAGCTTACAAATTGTGTAGCTTACAAAAATGTGAATCAATCCTTCAGGCACCATATCTGCCGGCAGAGTTGTCAGAGATTGTTTATAAAGTTTATTTTTTATTCCTCCTAAATCTTTGACCAGCAGAGTTACATACATACTAATAGGGGGCCGGCTACTAATTGCAAGAGATAGGAATGAATCATTTACTGACCACCAGAAACAAACAAGACACTAAATGATAGTATCCACTAATTAACAAAAAATATATACTGGATGCTTCAAGGACCACAATGGCATATAGATTGCTTGTGGTTCTGGTAAATCCAATGTATACCGGCAGCCAGCCACCATTGACTTAATACTCAGTGAGACACTATGCTGTAAAAGAATTTTCTTCTCTCTCCCTATGCTGCTGCCAAGCTTTGAAATCCATTTTCAATTCTACAGACTGATCCACTGTCGCCTCTAAATTGTGTGCCTGATGTGCCTTGAACTTTTTGCATTATTGGCAGACCTTCTAGATATAGAACATTTCACCTACTTTAAGATCTTCAATCACTTTAGGATTCTTGACAATCAAAGAGCAATTATCATGAAACATATTTGGGCTTAAAGAGGTTATCCACTGTGTGGACAAGCCCTACTCTTTCTACTTGTTCACCCCCATAAAAATAAGCCTATGCTCCCCTCCGGTGTGGCCGCGGTTCCAGAGATGTCTGAAGCTGCGTTCCTGAGGCCCACAAGTCATTATGACATGCTGGCCCCACGACCAATCAGTGCCCGGCATCTCTTTCCTTGCCTTTGGACATTTGAAAAGGGATGTGAGCGCTGTGCTGACTTCCTACTCAAACGTCTGAAGGCGGGGTGAAGGAAGCTGCACTAATTGGTAGCAGGGCCCACCTGTCAAAGTCACATGGTCTCCAGGAACCTGGGTTCAGACATCGCTGGAACCGCGGCCACAACAGAGGTGAGTATAGGCTTATTTATTTTTACGAGGGCGAACAAGGGGAATGAGTAGTGGTTGTCCAAGTAGTGGAAAACCCCTTTAAGAAGACAAGAATGTAAGGACAAATTAGGATTTTGCTAAAAAAAAAAAACCCCAAAAAACCCCAAAGAGCATTAGAAATTAAAATTTATTTATTCGGGAGGGGGTTACTTTCTTGACAAGCACAACATAAAAATTGCCTTTTTTACATTTTCTTGTTGCTAGAGAGCATATCATCATCTATATTCTGTATAATTTCATAAAGGTGGTTAATGCTAATCTATACTTTTACCTTCTATACGTTTTACATCTAAAACATATAGAAGGTAAAAGTATAAATTAGCATTAACCACCTTTATGAAATGAAAAGATATTTCAGGAACCTATAGATTAGCTTGTTAGTTACTTTTTAGAGTATTTTGGAGGTGGTTAAAAACTAGATGCAGGAAAAAGTAAACTGTTAGAATAAAAATAATGCCCAATCAATAGCTCTAGGGTTGCTGGATGCACGGGCATATGCAGTTATTGATTCAAGTCTTTGATTTCCTAGAATGCAGTCTTATTCATTTGCAGTGGCGCAATGTTTGTGCTAGCCCGGGGAATAGTCTGGTATATTCATGCGATTTGTGCCTATACTCTACACTATTAGGCATGGCATTCATAGTTTCTCCCCATACTTTGAACTGATTTGAACTAGTGGATAATCCAGAATATTGACCAATCAGGACTAGTCAATAATAGATAATTTATTTTACAACAACAAAAAAATACAAAAATACACTGCAATATGCTACATTTTTTATTTTAATTTTTTACAAATAATCAGATAAAATTGCTGCAGACCAGATAATCTAAATATATGGTTGTAGCTTTGAGGTAAGTATGGTGTATGGGGAGTTATGAAACAGATATCATCAGCCCCAGCAGGTAAAAAAAAAGAATGGAAAATCTGTTAATTTTACATCTAAGCAATTAATCGTAGAACATGAAACATTCATGCTATTATTTCTAAATCGATCAACCATAAATAAGGCTGGAAGGCTAAATCTAAGCCCCATTTTTAGATAAAGTATCCTCGAAGAACAGGTGTCACAGGCTATTATGTAATATATCAATCTCCATGTGTTTTATATTAACTGCGTGGTATCAATTGCCTCCTCTATGCAGCAGAATATTCTACGTTCATTGTCATGTGTTTTCAGCGGTGTATGTTTCAGTGCTCCGTTGCCTCTCTGTTTCCATTAGACAGCGATATCACTCACACTGGTCATCTGCGGTTATCGCCCATGCTGATGAATTGTGCAAACATATTAGTTGCGGGACTAGTGTTTTGGTTAGCTGCAATTTGCTTGCCAATACATATCTTGTTCATCAGAATGATTCTTGACATCCTCTGCCATCCCTTTATCAACTAATTGCATAAGTAGCCCTTTTTTTCCACTGGAAAATCCCTTTTGGTTGGCTATTTTCTGCAGCCCATCTACCCCTGATGACCATGCCTCATTAAAAGTTGCTCAATTTTACTACTTTTATGTAGATTTGCAAATAAACAGGTTCACAAATATGTGATCATTAGATTTTATACTGCATTGCAGGCTCATGCGTCTCTATTTCCATATAGACTAGCTTCAGTCAGAAAAGGGCAAGCATCTTTAAAGGGAATCTGTCAGAAGGTTTTTGCTACCTCATCTGAGAGCAGCATGTTGTAGGGGCAGAGATCCTGAATCCAACGGTGTATCACTTAGATTAGTGGCAGCAGCCGTTCTGACACAATTAGAATTTTTAGATTTAGCAGAGCTGATAAAGCTGTCCTCGCCCATACCAGGCTCTCTATAGAGATTGAGCATTGACAGTGAGGTGCCAATCAGAGGAGGAGCAAGCCGGACTGCCATTCATATGACATAGTCTGAGCAATGAGAAGTCTTGCTGTGTCCTGAGAGTTAGGGTACCTTCACACTTAGCGATGCAGCAGCGATCCGACCAGCGATCTGACCTGGTCAGGATCGCTGCTGCATCGCTACATGGTCGCTGGTGAGCTGTCAAACAGGCAGATCTCACCAGCGACCAGTGAACAGCCTCCAGCCAACAGCGACGTGCAAGCGATGCTGCGCTTGCACGGAGCCGCCGTCTGGAAGCTGCGGAGACTGGTAACTAAGGTAAACATCGGGTATGGTTACCCGATGTTTACATTAGTTACCAGCGCACACCGCTTAGCTGTGTGTGCAGGGAGCAGGGAGCCGCGCACACTGAGCGCTGGCTCCTTGCTCTCCTAGCTACAGTACACATCGGGTTAATTAACCCGATGTGTAATGCAGCTACATGTGCAGAGAGCAGGGAGCCGCGCACACTGCTTAGTGCTGGCTCCTTGCTCTCCTAGCTGCTGTACACATCGGGTTAATTAACCCGATGTGTACAGCAGCTACATGTGCAGAGAGCCGGAGCCGGCAGCACAGGCAGCGTGAGAGCTGCGGAGGCTGGTAACTAAGGTAAATATCGGGTAACCACCTTGGTTACCCGATGTTTATCTTGGATACAGCTTACCTCAGCTGTCAGACGCCGGCTCCTGCTCCCTGCTCGCTTCATTCGTCGCTCTCTCGCTGTCACACACAGCGATCTGTGTGTCACAGCGGGAGAGCGGCTTTGAAGAAAACGAACCAGGGCTGTGTGTAACGAGCAGCGATCTCGCAGCAGGGGCCAGATCGCTGCTCAGTGTCACACACAGCGAGATCGCTAATGAGGTCACTGCTGCGTCACAAAAAGCGTGACTCAGCAGCGATCTCGGCAGCGAGCTCGCTGTGTGTGAAGCACCCCTTATACAAAACAAAAAAGGTCTGTGGAGCCTCCGTTAGGAGTCTCGACAAGGAATATAGCCAGATATCCTTCCGGGAAGGACCTAGCCAAGGAGTGGCTCTTTTTAGGAGACCACCGTAACCACCATATTAAGTGGACCTTTTAGTCAATATCCAGGTCTTGACGAGTTTAAAGATATGACAAGGTAAATACCAAGGCCAGGTATCCATCCACAGACAGCTGTTTCGGGGTATTGCACCTCATCAGTGTGGAGTAGGATTCTGGCTAGGTGGAAGCAATGCCTAGTAGACGAGCAAGACAAAATCACTGATCTCGGGGAGACCAGCCAGAGAAAATACTGCCAGCAGCCAGCGAGGGTGCTCAACACAGTGAAATCCTAGGTGCATTGCCCCCTGGGAAGTATGGAAATAAAAAAAGGACTGTAGAGCCTCTGTTAGCAGTCTCGACACAGAAAATAGCCAGATATCCCTCGGGAAGGACCTAGCCAAGGGGTGGCTCTTTTTAGGAGACCACCATAATCACCATATTAAGTGGCCCTGAAAGTTATACAAACACAGCAAATAAACAACAGATTGGACCTTGATAAGACAGACATCCATGAATTCTAGCTTTTAACCTTTGCAGAATGATGTCTTCAGCTTAAACAGCAAAAAGATGCTGACAGATTCCCTTTAACCAGTAAAAGGGTTAATTTTCGTTTTTATCTCTCCATATTTCCCTCCCCTACTTCAAAGAGCTATAATTTTTTATTCTTCTGTGAATATAGCTATAGGAGGACTTGTTTTGTGTCGTTTTAAATTAGACCATTCATTTTATTACTCAATGTGCAGAAAAACGGGTAAAAATGTCTCTGAATTATGATTCTTAAGGTCAGCATGATTACAGCCATATCAAACTCGCATTGATTTTTTTTTATTCAAATGAAGAAAAACAATCAGAAGTTAGTAAAAAAAAAAATAAATAATTTTGGCTGGTTGGCATTTTCTGGACCTGTAACATTCTTCTTGTAGGCTTTGCATGGAACTCTGATGATTTTATTGATACCAATTTAGGGTAGATATGACATTTTGATTGTTACAGCAGTATTTTTATGGAGGAGTTGTGACCCTAAAACTAGTTGCCAATTAGAGATTATTTCTCATTGTGGCATAAACTGATTAGGTTAAAAGGGGTTGTCTACTAATCAGACAACTTCTCATTCCCCCCATTTGTCTTCATTAACATAAGCTTAAACTTGCTTCCGCTGCCAGTGCCATTCCAGTAGCTAACAGGAAGTGGGTGGTAGCCACAGCTCTCACTTCCTGTTAATTACTTATACGTCTGAAGGTGGGGAGAGAGAAGCCGATGCTGATTGGGTGCAGGGCTCGCGTGACGTATCAACCTCATATGAGGCCCGGGAAAGCAAGTGCCAGCATTGTTGGAACTGTGTCAGCACAGGAGCCGAGTAGAAGCTTTTTTATTTTAATGGTACAAACATGGGTAATGAGAAGTTATGCTCCAAGGACAACCCCTTTAATTGTATATTTTTGAAAACCAGACTTTTACAGATGTGCTGATACCAAATATGTTTGTATTTATGTATTTTGATGGCCAGAAAAGGGGATTACTTGGAATTTTTTTTTTTTAAATTGTATTTTTCATTTTACATTTTAGTTCCCTTTAACTAATGATCTCCTGATCGCTTGTACTAATTGGTTATTCCTACAGTATTGCAATACATAGTGAAAATCTTGGCCTCCTATGAAGTTCAGCCTGCAGCTGTGTTTCACAGGAGAACCAATGCGGCAGCGATGGGAACCTTTAGCAGCATTAACAGTGGTGATTAAATGGTTAACAGCAGCAATCAGAGCTCAACTCCTGATAGACACACATGCTGACTATATAATATAAGCTGTTCTCCTATGATCAGTGGCAAATAGTGCTTCAAAGGAGCAGTTTTTCTGAAGAACTTATATTACTGGGATACACGACACAAACCAGGGAATAATGGTGTGAATTTTTTCTAGTTCGATGATACTAATGAAAGTGTAGGAATGTACGAAATAAATATAATACCACCAGAAAAGGTTTAGGAGCCACTGCGGAGAGCCTACAAAAGATACCAATGCTCGTGCCTAATCTCACAGGACCTTTTTAGTATGCAATATATAGATATGTGTATGTGTAAGGTAGTTTCATGGGTAAAACCATAACCATTAACTCATTTGAAACATTGCTTCAAGGTCGCTGTTTTCCAGCACCAATATTAATGGTGCCTTCGCCTAGAAGCAGCAGAAGGATTAATCACAGGTAGATTCTACTTGCCTGAATAACACAGCATGTCTAGGTAGATTTCATCTGACTTCTAGAGGCGCTAAGTAAATTCTCCTCTTACTTCGGCTTCTCTATCGGTGCCAATAATTAGTTGATCTATCTAAGAAAAGAAGGTGGCTGTGCTCCAATAAAAGTGGACTTTACACTAGCCTTGTTGCAACATTTTGGTCCCATCACAGAACCGTTGACACAAGAACTAATTAAAAAGTCCACTTTTTCCACAGAATAATTTATTGGTGTGCTGTCGCCTTTTTTTTTTCTTATATAAGACTTTTTGGGTATGTGTCTTGGAGGCATGGACCACTGCATCAATATATTTTCGTGCTTCTTCAATATTTGCCTCTCTACTCTACATCATGGTTAGAGTTAGAACATGACGACCATTTCATATTACCATTTCTTTCTCCTCTCATTTATTCCTAGAGATCCCCTTTTTGATTCCCATGGTATATCTTACTATTTCCATTTGCTGCCTTCATCCCTAACGATTGAAAACTACCTGCCTTTGACGTGAAGCAGCTTACCTTTACAATGTCATGTGGCTCCACGCCCCTCTCATATACCGTATTTGTTTTCGTCTTACTACTTCTATTTTAATTGGAAAACTTCTTTAAATAGAGAGTAAAAAATATGGGAAAGAATATTAGTCTGCATCAAGAATTGGACAAAGGTGGAGATTTCTTCACCATTAGAGAGATCTACAGTGACATCTTATGGCAAATGGCACTGACTGCATCCGATGTTAATACATTTACGAGACGAGCGTCTGTCCTGTTTTCAGCTTTGGTGATGCAATTTGTTTACTAGTCGGACAAATGCCCCAAAAAAACACATTAAAACTATCTACCATGACCAGCTGCTAATCCTACCAATGTCAGATGGAGCGAATATAGAATTTGTAATAAAATACAGTAAATCTATAGGACTATCAAATTGGTGTCCAGCATCTTTCTTATTCTATTGGATTCTGTACGGGCTGCAGCACAGTGGTGTCTAGCAGCTACTAATCCAGTATCTTACTTCTCCAGCCAAGGCATACATGCATGTGGGGAACATGATATAATATTATGAATAAAACATCTTTTGGCAGACAAATATGCGGCGCTCGTAGGCAGATAATTTGGGTATGCTAATATTCTGCACATTCAGAAAGCAATCACATAGGGGCGTTGATTTATTAATAACAGAAAAAAAAAAAAATATATATATATATATATATATATATATATATAGATTAAGTTTGGTCTCAAATGGAAGGGTCATGAGTGAAATATCTGGTTAGAAAACTTCATCAAAGGTTTTGCTCCAGAAAACTGGCTTAAAACACTTTAAAAAGTTGAAAAATGTTGCCGCAATGTTTAGTTCGCCAGAGCTCGAGAGGAACCTAGGTAGACTGGCGAATGGCCATGCCCACCCATCAAATTTGGCAAAAACGCAGGCATTTCTAATTAGCATCTTTTTTTAATCTTCAGTACAGTACTGAAGAGAGTGATCAGAACACTAAATTTGTACTTTATTTAGGAGCTATATCCCCTATAAATCTATATGCTTAGTTTATACTGTAAGAATGGAGTGAGAAAGTTCCAGCACATCCCACAGATGTTCGATCAGATTAAGATTTGTGAAGTTTGGAGATCAAGAAATCATCTTAAACTTATTGTCTTCTTCTCCAAACCATTCGGGAACAATTTTTGCTGTGTGTCACGATGTATTATACTCCTTAAAGTCTTCTGACATTAGAAAATACTGTTGCTATAAAAGAGGTACTAGTGTGCAATACGGTTAGGCTAGGCAGTACATGTCAAAGCAACAGTCAGAAGACTGTCAGGACTCATATTTTCCCAGTAGAACATTTCCAGAGAATCATACCACCCTTGCTGGCTTGCCTGGTGGCATCTACACCCCATGTAAATGGAGCACATGCAACTGGCCACCTTTTTACCCTCACTCCGTTGGTCCAGTTGTGATACATGCCCATTGCAGATGCTTATGTAGTGGACAACAGTAACAATGGGCACCATGACCACTCTGCAGAATTGCAGACCTATAAACGGTTTGTGGAAGTACTGTGTGTTTGGAGAACTTTCTATCGTTAGCAGCATTAACTTTACGGCATGTTGCTCTACTGTGGGACAGGACCAGATGTACTAACTTTTATCAATAAGCCTAAGTGCTAAGGACCTTATTACTTGCTTGTTAGTTGGCTTTCCTTGGACCACTTTTGGCCCAATCGAACCACTTCATAACAAGATTTGTTTTGGAGATAGTTGGACCCAACTGTCTAGCCATCACAAGGCAAGGTTGCTCAAATTCTCACACTTATCTATTTTTCTTGCTTCCAACACATCAGTTTTAGGAAAGGACTGTACAATGGCTCCCTATGTAATGAATATCCCATCCTTTGACAGGTGCCACTGTAACAAGATAACCAATGTTGTTTCCTTCACCTAACACTGCACAGACCTGTAATGAGAACAAAGGAAACCTACACCTCAAGACAAGTGCACTTTCTGGTGCAACAAATCAATGAAATGTTAAGTGGCCCTCATGACATCTCCAGACATACAGATATTGTTGGCGCACACAAGAGTTATCAATAATGTCATGGAGATAATGTCAGGCACTACACTATCACCACTTTTAGCACTGTCTGCAACAGATTTAACAAAAATATCTCAAATACCATATTTTGTCAATGAAGGCGCTTTTTACCATTAATTTATTTATTTATTTATTTTTTTTACAGAAAATGAATAAATCCCTATATGTTGCTTTTGGAACAGCAACCCCGCCCTATTTCAAGAACATGGTTCCAAGAAAAAAATCATTTAGTAGGCAAAAGGCTGACTCCATACATGTTCCATAAACTTTAACTGTAGGGAGCTTTGCATTATGCTGGGTAGCAGAGCTATATTTTCCTAGCATATGATTTTTTTTCTTCTTAAAGGGAACCTGTCACCAGTTTTTTGCCCTATAAGCTGCGGCCACCACCACTGGGCCCTTATATACAGCATTCTAACATGCTGTATATAAGAGACCAGTGGTGGTGGCCGCAGCTTATAGGGCAAAAAACTGGTGACAGGTTCCCTTTAACAAAATATCTGTATGTGTCACGTAAAGCTCAGACATCCTATATATCATTATATGGATATTGTTCACCAACTTGGATACAATAATTCCACTGGCGTAGGTATACAATAGAAGGGGGGAAGCCAGCAGTGCTTGAAAATAGTATACATACAATACTGAGCAAAAGATGTAGGCAAGTGTGCAAAAATCGCTGTGTCAATATTGAACTGCTAATAGTTTATTTTTATCAATTAACAAAATGCAAAGTGAATGAACAAAAGAACAATCTAAATCAACGATTGGTGTGACCACTCTTTGCATTCAAAAAAGCATCAATTCTTCTACATACACCTGCACAAAGTGAGGGATTTTGTAGGATTATAAGTCAGGTGTAAAAGTAACCATTTATACCAAACAAGTGATAAAGAGCATTTTCATGTGTAGGTTGAAACACTGTAATTAAATGAAGCAGAAACATCTACATAGGGAGGAGATTTAAAACTGTTTGAGCAATAGCCATACTCTGCCACAAGGGTGAGGTTTTGGAAAATAGTTTCATGTAACAGGTCATAAACCTTGGAAAGACTAAGTAGGGCAATAAGATACAAGGTAGTTATACCGCATCAGGAATGTCTCTTCCAGGCCAAGATTTGAAGATAACTGAAGTTTCAAGATGCATCTTTCAAGATCTTATGATGAAGCACCAAAAAAATGGGCAATGCTGAGGACTGTAGAACTGGTCCGCCAAAAGGAACGTACTGCAGCAGATGAAAGACGTATCATGTGTACTTCCCTTCAGAATCAGAAGATGTCCAGCATTGCCATCAACTCAGAAATGGCAGCAACCAGCGGGACTCCGCTATACTATTTGGAGAATTCTTGCCAGAATTCTTCATTGACCAATTGTGATAAAAAAATATTTTTAAAATGTAAACAAGGTCACGCAACTCAACTAGGCAAGGAAACATAGTGTTAAGTCACCACCGGAGTCCGCTCCATCGACTTCTACTCAGATCGCCAGGCGACGCCGTGGATAGTGCTGGTGATGGGAGAGGAGTCGATGCCAGTGGCGCCGGTGGGCGCAGGCTCCGCTCATTCACTGGTCTGGCTTTCCTGGGGATCTGCAGTGCCACTGGCTGACTGTAGGTGGCAGGTGTCTCCCAGCTGAAGTACCATCATTCAGCTACAGCCTATGGGAAGACACCACACCCTTTTTAATGCCCCTCCTGTCTGCTGACCTCTGCCAGAGATAGTTCTGAAAACTATGGTTCCTGTTCCGTCCTGTTCTGTGATTTCGTGTGCTGATTACCACTTGTTTCCTGACTACGTCTCCTGCCTGCTGTTTTTGTACCTCTCTGCCCGATCCGGTTTTGACCTCTGTTTGTTTCTGATTACATCCTTGCCTGCCGATTCTGTCCCTGTTCCGCAATCCTGGTTTGACCCTGCCTGACTACTACTCTCTCGGACTGCAACCTGCCACAGGTAGTGATCACCTTGGGGCCTGTGTAATTCCAAATCCCTGTATAGGGGTTAAAGGGTTTTAGGGTTCTAGGCGTCCTGCTTGGTGAGTGGCTTCCCTCTAGCCTGTCCATTACAGCCAATCTGAGTCTGTGGATCCAGGCAGGCGTTACACATAGGAACTGGGGTGCAAAAAGTCAGCATGTACTTAGGATTGAGGAATCAATATGTAAAATATTAGGCTGACAGATTTGACAGTTTGTTCCATAAAAGGTTGGATACTGTTACAATAATGAGTGTCATCAGACATTAGTGAAGCACGATGGAGGTTCCTTGCAAATTAGGGGCTTTAATTCAACAAATCAAATTGGGTATTTGGTCAGAATAAATGTGTTCTCAATACTGAGAAATTGTCACACAGAGTTTTACACAAACTTTGCTAACTGTCATGGCCACATTGGACTCAGATTGCAAATTCTGACACTCCGCCAAATGGTTTGTCTGGGATCAACACTTGTTCCTTTAATCAAGTTGTGGGGAGACCCATCACATCTGTTCCCTATCTATTCATACAATTGGAATTATTATTATTATTTATTATTATTATAGCGCCATCAATTCCATGGTGCTTTACATGTCAAAGGGGTATACATAATAAGGACAAGTCTTAAACAATACAAGGCACAGACTGGTACAGGAGGCTAGAGGTCACTGCCCGCGAGGGCTCACAGTCTTCTAGCCATGCCAGTGATAGTGTATTCTGTGCTTGTCTGTGAGTTGTGGTGTCCTAGACTCTCTTTGATGAAAGACGGCCAGAGAGCCCCATAGGGGTGAACAGGCCCATGACGATCGGGAGGGTTAGGGTAGGAAAGAGTTAAGTGCTAAGGTTGGAGACACATAGGGGCTGCCTGATTGGTGGGAGAGTCGGGAAAAGGGATTGGGTGAGGGACAAGATATGGGAGGGTTGGTGTGTGGGTATAAAGGGGGCTGTGCAGAGGTCACTGCCCCTTTTGACCTACAGACAGCGTGTCTCCCCTGCGCTGCTGCCTCCCTGACTGACGAATGGTGGCGGTGCTGGAGCTGGGGAGGGGGGGGGCATCTGAGGACATCTGCGAGGACGCGTCTGCGGGGCTGGAGCGGCTTCTCTGCTCCTGCGCCCGGACCTGCGCTGCGCGCTCGGCGGGCGCGACCGCCGGAGCGCTACTCCCCCGTCGGGGGGGGAGAAGACAGATTTAGGAGCCCCTTCGGGGACCCTCCGGGGCAGCGGAGTGCACCTCACCTTCAGACGTGTCTCCGGCCGCCGGGAGGAATCCTCGTCGGAGATTCCGCGGGCCGGGGGTGGGCGGAGCTTATGCGAGGCCTACTTCCGGTCTGCGGCCTGCACGGCCACGGACCAGAGCAGCGGCAGCCCCCAGTGAGGTGCGGGCTGGGGGTGGCGCCCGGCACCACAGAGCGGACGGGGAGACTCCCTGCAGACGGCAGGGGAGAGAGCATGGATGGAGGGGCGGCACGGATCGGAGCGGTAGTCGGAGGGGGCTGGTGGCAGGGTCATGCGGTCGGCAGGGCCCTTGCGGCGGTCTGTTATTACGGTACCTCCCAGCAGGGATCAGGCTGGGGGGTGTTCCTGGCATCCGGACGGAGAGGCACGGCCTTCCTGCAGTCGGCAGGGAGGGGGACCACCGGGAGCTACAGAGATTACAGCGGTGCAGCAGGCGGGGGCAGCAAAGAAGGATGGCGGCAGGACGCCGCGCCGCGGCATGAAACAGAGGACAAACAGGAGGTGCACGGAGGAGCAGGGTGCGGTGACCGTGGGGGTTGACGGCCGCAAGGTGCGGGCTGTCCCCTCGCTGGTCCCCCCAGCGGACTTCAGCAGCTCTTCTTATTCGGGCGAGGAAGAAGGACCGAAGGAGGCAGCAGGACGGATGAACGGCAGCAGGATGTTCGCGGTACGGCTGCTCCGGATTCGGTTCAGAGGCAGCCCGGTGAGAGAACAACCAATATGTTTAATGTTGTGGGTAGTGTTAGCGGGGACGGGGGTTCCACCGCGGGGAGTGGTTTGCCGGGGGTTTAGTGCGGTCGGTCAGTCGGGGTTACCCGGGGTGGAGTTTTGGGGGCAGCTGCTAGGGGTGTTGCAGGGATTGTCGGCTGAGCGGTCAGGTCGAAGCGGGCCTGGGTCCCTGGCGGGGGGAGTGGGTGGGTCCCACGATCGGGGTGGCTGCCGGTGGTACCGGTGCGCAAGGTAGAGACTTAGGAGGTTGTGCCGGCGGTTGTTGCGGGTCAGGCGGACGGCGCGGCGGCCGTGGCGTTGGTTAGCGAGGACGTGGAAAAGGATGATGAGGTTGTGCGTTTGGATGTTAGGGCACGGAGCGAAGTTACGGGTGCTTTGGGAGTCCGTTAGGGGTGCATTTAAAAAAGGAGGTGAGGGAGTAGATAAGAAAAGGGGAGTATGGGGAAATATTTTCACTGCTTCCCTTGGAAAAGTTTAATTTGGATACAGTGAAGGCAAGTGAATCTGAAAGATAAGGAGGATAAAAAAAAAAAAAAAAAAAAGGGGGAGGTGTAGGTTGATCCCGAGGACGTTTACTAACTGGCATTGGAAGGCTATGCGGCCGGGCATCTGGTGGGAACACAAAGATATATGTTTTGGGGATGCGTTTGATAACGGCTCCGGCGCACCCCTTTTGAGGTGGTGCCAGGGGCCCGGGTGCGAGTGGCGGGTCTTTGGCTGGAAAAAAGAAAGGGGCGTGTTGGAAATTTAATGAGGGGCAATGTAAGTTTGGGGGCAGCGTGTCAGTTCAAACACGAGTGTTCCGGTTGTGGAGGTTTCCCACTCTTTGGCCAGGTGTTTCAAAGGGGGAAAGAAAAGTCGGGGGAAGGTTTTGGTAACGGGGAGGACGCTAGTGAGGGTCGAGGGATGCGTCCCTATTTAAATAGATATCCGGATGACCGGGCGGCGGAGCTGTTTGCTACGGGTTTTATGGAAGGTTTCCGGGTTCCGTTTGATTTTGGGGCGCCGGTGTTTCGCCCGGGTAATTCGGGGTCCGGAAAAGGACATCCGGAGGTGGTGACGGAAAGGCTGCAGAAGGAGGTGGAACGGGATGGATGGCGGGTTCTGGTCCAGGACCCGTCACTCCCCAACTTGAGGGTTTTCGCTGCTGGGAGTGGTACCCAAGAAGGAGTCGAACGAGTATCGGCTCCTTCATCATCTCTCTTACCCGGCTGGGTTGTTGGTGAACGGCGGGATTTCACCCGAGTGCCGGCGGTCTGTTATGTATCGTTTGACAAGGCGTTGGAGTTAGTGTGGGTAGTGGGCAAGGGGCCCCGATGACCAAGGCGGACGTGGAAGCAGCTTTACGGTTACTTCCGGTGCACCCGGAGAGTTTTTTCACCTTTGGGGTGCAGGTGGGATGGGCAATACTATGTGGATCAGTGCCTGCCCATGGGTTGTTCTATTTCGTGCGCTTAGTTTGAAGCGTCAGTTCGTTTGTGGAATGGGTAGTCAGGGATGTGGCGGGTGTCCACTCAGGGATACACTATTTGGATGATTTCTTTTGCGTGGGCCCAGTGGGCTCCTCGGTTTGTTCCTTGCTGTTATTTACATGAGAACGCATTGCAGGAAGCCTGGGATTCCGGTGGCACGGGGGAAGACAGAAGGGCCAGTGACGTCCCTGTGTTTCTTGGGCATTGAAATTGACACGGTGGCTATGGAATGACGATTGCCGGAGGACGAGCTGCGTGTTTTGAAGGTGTCGGTGCAGTTGTTGCACTGGGCTAAGAAGGTGCGGTTACAGGATTTCAGTTGGTCCTTGGGAAGTTGAATTTTGCCGGTCGCACTAGGACTATGGGGCGAATATTTAACAGGCGTCTGGCAAGCGCAATGGCAGGGGTGATTGCTACAAATTATTTGTCAGAGTGACAATGACAATGAAAGGAGGTTTGCTGGTGTGGGGCTGCATTCCTTGAATGATACAACGGACGGACGTTATGGGTGAACAGGGCAGTATCAGATAGCCAGCTGGAACTGTTTGTTGATGCGGCGGGGGCATCAGGTTTTGGGGCAATTTTAGGACGCATTGGTTTGTGGGCTAATGGCCACGGTTTTGGGTGGAAAAAGGGGTTTGTGACATATTTGGCGCTGGTGGAAATGTTCCCCCATCATAGTGGCGATGGAGTTTTGGGGCCCAGAATTTGCGGGCAAGAAGCTTGGTGTGCATTGTAATGACATGGCAGTGGTGTATTTCGATCAATTCATGGTCGTCAAAATCGCCCCCGGTGGTGTGCTACTTGAGACATCTGGTGTTGGGTTGCTTAGAACTCAACAGGTGCGTGGTGGCGCAGCATGTGCCCGGAGTGCAAAGTGAAGTGGCTGATGCGCTCTCGGTTTCAGTCCCACAGGTTCAGGCGACTGGTGCCAGGGGCGGACAAGGTTGGAGAACTATGCCCGGCATGGCTGTGTGACCTGGCGTCGGGTAGCATTTGAGGGAATCAGGAGACCGGTGACTGAGGCTACTTGTGACGATACCAGGCTGTGTGGCGGGAATGGGAGGAATTGGAGAAGGCGGATTTTATGGAGCTTGGTTAGACAGGCCGAGTGCTGGGGGTTTTGTCATTGATTAGCTGGGATTTTTCAGCAGGCCGGTCCGTTTCGGTGATGATTACAAGTTGGGCGGTGTTGGCCTTCTTGTTAAAATGCAAGGGGTTCGGGACGTGGCAAAGGATTTTCTGGTGCGGTAGGGGATAAAGGGTTTTCAAAGGACGCGTGGTCGCGAGACAGGAGACGGCCACTATTGTTTCCGTCGTTGATTGGTTGGTGATGTGTTTGGGTGATATATGCTCATCCGATTAGGTACGAGGCTGTTTAAGGTTGCCTTCGTATTGGCATTTTCGGGGCTTTCTGCATCAGAGAATTTGGTAGCCCTGCCAGGCATGCGGTAGGCGGGCTGTTATTAGAGGTTGTTACGCTTGGTAAGGATGGCGCGAGTGCCGGTATGGTTTTCGATAGACAGACCAAATAGGTGGGGGACGTCTGGTGACATTGTTTGAATTGCCAGGGCACCACCTATGCCCAGTGGTTCAGGTGGCGGAATTCTTGCAGGTGTGGGGTGGCTACCCCGGTGTTTCTTTAGACATGTGGATGGATCTGCCTTATCGTGATTCCAGTATGGCAGTGTTGAAGACGGCTTTAGTAAGGGCCGGGGGAGTAGCCAAGGGATTATGGGTCCCACTCCTTTCGGATTGGGGCAGCGACCGAAGCGGCTACGTGGGGGGGCTGAGTGAGGATTGGACCCGGTGGATTGGGAGCTGGGATTCCTCCAGGTTTCGTTTGTATATTAGACCACATCTGATTAGGTGATGTTTGGTGACAGGGGGGGGTCCTTTATTGAGGATGGTTTGGTGGGCAGTCTCTTCGTGCGGAGCGGCGATGTACGAAGCCCGTGTGAAATGGCTCGGAGTTTGGGGCATGACTTGGAGTAGAGTTCGCCCTGAATTGGTGTATTATAGCCGGATTGACAAGGAACCTGTTGTTTTAATGCTGCATGTGCGGGGGAATGACTTTGGAGTGTGGACGGCGTGAGAGTTAAAAGGGAGAGCAAGTTGGACTTACTTCATTTGTGGAGGGCGTTCCATGGCATTGTGATTGTGAGGTCCGATATGGTAGCCCGAAGGCAGTGGCGTTTTAGGAGTGGATCGGATTAACAGGGCCTGGGAAAAAATGGAACCGGGCGATTGGCAGGTTTGGAGCGTGGAACGGAGGTTGGTGGTTCGATTCGAGGAGTTGGAGAAGTCCACCGAGCAGTATTTGAGGCGTGATGGGGTCCATTCTCACGGATGGCGGTTGGATTTGTGGACGTTGGGTTTGAAGGATGGAATAGAATGAGCATTGGGGGTGTGGGGGGCCCGGGCCAAGTAAGGTGTCACTTGGCCGGTCTGTGGCGGGGTGATAGGTCCGTTCAGAGAGGTTTGGTGTACCGACAGTAGGTTTGTTGGTATGAAGCCACTCAGGGGGAGTGGCTTTGAGTTGGATGGGAACTTGTAGGCGGAGGTCCTGCAGGTTCTGGGGAGGGGTAATTAACAATGGAACGTTAATTACCCTACACCTCGGGTCGGTTGGTCACGGCCGAGGTGGTCCCCTGGGCCGGTTGGAGGTTACGGCCGGGGGATAGGAATGATGGTTTGGCTCTCGGATGGACCTATCAGGTGTCATTTTGTGGAGAATAGGTATATATGTACAGGTTCAGGTGTTAATGGGGTGGCATGTTGAGCCACAAGTTTGGTACATATATACTGTTGAATAAAGCTGTGGCCATTCGGCAATAAAGTTGGAGTCTGTGTCGTTACTAATATGTTTAAATTAAGGGGAAGTTTGTCACTGGAGACCCGTTTATCCCTTATAGATACGTCAAGTTGTGCTTAGTTGTTACTTTTTGCTTGAGGCGGTTGTGGAGTATACCCCTGTTACTTTGTACTTCCTTACTGCTCTTGTTTTTCTGCTAAATCTCTTATTGTCTTATCCTGTGTGATAGTTTTGTTTTTTTTCCTTGTCTGACTTTATCTGTAATTTCAATACACTCTTGGCCCCAGTTCCCCATTATCCCAAACTCATTGTAACAGAAATACAGGCAGATACTTATCCTTTATGTGGTAGCATCACAGAGCAGTTTAATTTATTTATGACCCCAAACATTCAGCCAATGTCATTAAGAACTATATTCAGAGTAAAGAAGAACAAGGAGTCCTGGAATTGATAATAAGGACCTACAGAGCCCTGATCTCAACATCATCGAGTCTGTATGGGATTGAATGAAGAGACAGAAGTATTTGTACAAGCCTAAGGCTATGTGCGCACGTAGCCTTTGTCCCTGCAGAAATTTCTGCAGCGATTTGAACAGCACACGTGCGCTTCAAATCGCTGCACAAAGAGTCCGTAATGAAAAAAAAAAGCCGATTTCATGCGCTCTGACTGCAGCCCCTCCCATAGACAGAGCGGGGGATACAGGCAGAGCGCAGGAAAGAAGTGACATGTCACTTCTTAGAACGCATGCTTCGGGCAGCAGCCAAAGCGCTGTGCTCTAATACGCCAAGTGCGCACGTTTCCTGCATAATCTACATAGATTATGCTGGGGACGCAGGACGCATGCAGTTACGCTACAGTGCAGATCGCAGCGTAACTGCATGCAAATACGCAACGTGCGCACATAGCCTTACATCTACAGAAGATTTATGGTCATTTCTCCAAGATGCTAGGAACAACTTCCCTGCTGAGTTCCTTCAAAAACTGCAAGTGTACCTAGAAGAACTGATTCGGTTTTAAAGTCTAAGAGAGGTCACATCATATATTGATTTGATTTGATCTCTTTTGTTCATTCACTTTGCATTTGTCAATTGCTAAACAAAATTCTATTTTTGAAAGGACCTTTACTTTGCAGCATTTTTTCCATACCTGTCTAAAACGTTTGCACAGTACCGTATGGTAAATGCATGGCAAGCGAGGTGTACAGTCTCCATGTCGAGTGTTATACCATCATTGTGGTACCACAGTGACATCATATTATATAGAGTATTGAGCAGAGCAAAGCTGAGATGTGAGAGCGGCTAATGAATAATGTCCATATTTCAAAGTACAGTTCAAATATTAAAAGACTAACCTAATAGATTTTACAGCAGCACCTTCATCAGGCCCATTACGATATAAGCAAGGTATTCTATACAGGTGACATTACACTGTTGTGACCGCTCTACAGATCTGCAGGTACACATTCCCTGTGCTGAAATACAAAGTGCTGAATAGAGCAAGGGTCAGATGCTGAATGCTTCATTGAGAACCAAGGTACACACGCTGATCATCACTATAAATCGCCAAGTGATTATTGGTTTTTGTGGGGTAAATCCTACTTATTTTCTATGGGAACCTAAAATTTTCATCTATACCCAGTTTTTATAACGTAATATTTATGTGCTTATGGCTTATCAAGGTTAATTATGTTCTTCCCATATTGCACACACAAATCAGAGCGTGAAGAATGGTTATGGTTGGTAAAAAATAATGTTGTAAATCAGGATAGGTACAAAAATGAGTAAAATTAGTGTATTAGACATAGTCACTACAATTTCTTCAAGGTTCTCCAACCTAAAGACATAAGAGAATTTCAATGTTGCAAGACAATATCCCCCATTACAAGGCCTGCCACCTTTCAAATAGTTTTTTTTGTCATGTTTTTTAACATTTATAATACTAGTTTGTTTTTAGATTTCCTATCTCTCATGTACAAAGGCTTAGCTATGTCTGTTTTCACACAACTTCTTAAAGTTACACCATTGCTGAAAATATCAAAATGTTTTCAGCATCATAATTGTATCCCAGGACCCAAGGATTAAGGATAAGTGTCCATTTTGGCTTAAGGCACTGAACAGTCCTCTACTAATACGGTAAAATGAAAAATTGGACTTTTATGGTCTATCAGCCAGATGAAGGGTGTGCAATTTCAAGGTGACTTATCCCATCAGAATTTATGATCACCATTATTTTTCCAAAACACTAAAGTGATGACATATTCAACCAAGGCATCATATGAAAACTCAAAGCTGGCATATTGTCCAGCCATATTTTACAAAACACCAACATTATTGATGAACCTATTGTGCCTTGTCTTGACCTTTCAAAAGTAATTCCTTGATGACATTGTGGTCATAATATGAAGCTTCAAATGGAGATAATAATTTGGTTTATGGAATTAAAAGGATCATAACGGATCCACCAACATCATTGGTAAAGGCAGGTATGCACCAGTTTTCGTTAACCAAGACACTAAAAACAGTTTATTTGATTGAACATCATTGACAGCTTAACATAATATTGAAATCTCAGAAGGAACAAATCCATTAAATTTGTTATTGTTTGGTAACAATTTATATCATTTTAATGAAACTGTATGGTACTTTAAGACAAAGGCATTCATCATCAAGAATGACTTCTGTAGTGAAGGTCTTGTCGACTCTCCAGATGGGGACAGCAGGGTGTTCACTGGCATGTGCTCACATTCTGGGGATTTCTCCATTTCGTACATTCTGGAGATGTTTTTATTTTGCCATGTGACGCATATAGCCATGTGGTTGCCAAGAAGAAGCAACAATAATACTTTGTTTCAATGACACTAATACTTTTAACTAACTGCCAGAGCTGCGTTATGCCCAGTGGCCATTTTACTTCCATGGTGCCCAATAACAAAAAAAAAGGATGTGGGTGACCTTTACAAAAGGCAGCTTTTAACAAGCACAACCACCTAGGGGTAGGTTAGTCAGCGGCATTATCTTGTTAGTACAAATAACCACATTATTCAATCTGATGATCCAGTGCCTTCGCTTTTCCATGAATTAACCATCTCCTATAACAAAAGACATTTTCAGAGGCACATCGTAATTCAACACAATGCTAATATATACCAACTAATTATATGTTCATCTGCACACCCTATAAAAATCCAAAATGATCCTAATTCATGAGTTGTTTAATTGTTTGCCTTAAATAAAAGGGAGTAGCCCCCGTCTGCAAACAGTGTGCCGGCAGTCTGTAATGCCTCAAACAGCTCCTCATGGTTTTACGTCTTCATGATTTACCTGTACATGTCTCCCTCTAATTGCATGCATGTTCACATGCCCAATGTTTGCTTAGTGAACAGTTTTGATGATAATAGACGCAGGACTGTTCGGATACCCCCATGAAAAAGATTCACCATTCTGTCTGCACATGCAGCATTTCCACACCAGAGACCCCCCACCTCCTCCCGCACTGCTATGTGTCTCACTGACATAATTAACAGATCTTAGAATCATTTTATCTACGACTACTTTGGTTTTAATTACTTACATTCACATGAGAGAGAATATTGTTCTATTGACGATAACAATATACCATAATTATGTGCTCCCCGCTATGACATACACTAATTAGTATTTTGGTAGTAAAACTAACGGACCAAGCATTGGTGGAGATGACACATATAAAGCTCTGTAGTATTGAACATGCAGAAATCGATTGAACGTGGGGAGAAAGCTAAACATGTGCCTTTCCTGCCCATATATTGTTAATCACGGCTATTACAATATTACCAATTAAAGCCAATTTTGCACACATTAACATCAATATTCTGAGATTTGCCCATGTCCAGATCTACACATTCATGTCGGAGTCATGATGTGAAGAAATTTATAGAAAAGAATGCATCAAATTGATCTGGTCATTCAATAAAAGGCATGCGGACATTTCCGAAGTGGTAGACGTGCAAGTTACTATACCTTGCTCTCTTTGACATGTCCAGTTGAGAATTCAGATGAATGGGATATTTTTAGGGATTTGGACCTGTGGGACTGACGTCGGACAGATTCCTCCCGGGCATATTTCACGGAGCCTGTGGCTCTCACCCGCACCTTGCTTGTGCTTTGGACGCTGTTAACTCCAATCATTTCCGAAAGGTAATAGGAAAGCTTAGGTGCAGGAAAATAAAGAGGTGCAAAAAGGCACAATTTACTCCTTAGCAAATTAGTTATTTAGGAGACCGCTCTAAAGGAACTCTACATGAGCAGCTTGCAATGCAGAGATGATCAGCATTAGCTTAAGATGCACAAGGCTGCTTGTGCCAGCATCTTCAAATCTACTGTTTTCATTCTGCCTGATCGTTCCAGGCATATCTCACGTCACTGGCTGTAAGTTAGAAAAAAAAATGAAATCCAGCCTCTTCTCCACTCCCCCTCTTTTGTCTCTTACACACACACATACACCTAAATCTACATGCAGAAGGCAATGGCAGTTACCCAGGCAAGTAATTAATTGCAATCCGAATAACGCTATTATAACTCTTGTGTTGCCAGCTCGGTGTCTGCACTGAGACACTGAAAATAAAATCCCTGAACAGTCTGTCATTCTCTACTCCATCAGAACGCAGAATGGAAAGCAAGGGAGCTTTAAATCCTATCCATGTTATGTGAGACCGCAACATGTTCGCAGGATAAAACCTGAAGAGGACGTAACTTAATACAATTGTATAGACAATCCGCCCGACACCCTTCAGTGGTGGTCTAGACGGTTACATGATGGGCTTTTTGTTTTCTTGTCATTTTCAATTTTAACACTACAAGTGCAATGCAAAAAAAAACAAAAACACAGAAGAACCAAGGATAACTCCAAAAATTATTTGCGTTGCAAAAATGACTTTCTGTTCTCAAATCAATGGAGATTTAAGAATTTAAAATACTGCCTACGATAATTTATGCTTTTACATGAGAATTAAGAACCACCAGAATAAAAACAAGCTGGTGTGTCTTTCCTAGGCCCGTAGTGTTCTTCTATCTATTATGATGTCCATAAATTTACCAGAAATGATGACACATGGAATATTTGTACTACTTCAGTGCTGGACAGCATAGCAATAGAAAGATGAACACAACTGGCATGCAGCCTACAAATAGGTATCATTCCCAAGTACACATGAAAACAATAAAGAACAGCCATAGTAGATTTATGGACTACTGCAAGTGAAAAATTTGTAAGGACCACTATGCTGCTTGTCAAGTTGTCAAGGTCAAAAGTACAGGATGATGTCTACAGAAATGAGCAACAGGCTAAACAAATAATCCAAATTCTGAAAAAGTAATAAAGAACACTACGCTTCACCAAATAAAGATGTAATATTCCATCTGTGTCTTCCCAGTGTCCATTTTGTGCAGAACTGTCAAGGTGATACATCATCTTTAGTCAGCAAGTCCTCTGTCTCAGCTGGCTAAATTTACTTCTTCCAACTACTCTCCATAGTTTATCATTTCATCCAAAACCAGTTTTAAGTTCTTTTTTTTCCCTAAAGTGCTCTGAATCTCCCCAAAACTCAGGCATTGCACATCAACATTAATTTTGAGCTTATAATGTCTGGTATGACAGTGGACAGATTATACTGCATTTACCAGCATTTTATCATAGAAAAGTAAAAATATTTTTTATACGTTTTATTGCGTTCCTTACAATTCTTCCTCTATTCAATATGGAAAGAAAAAACACAATTAGACTTGATTGCTAATAGGCCTTGAGAGAAAATCTGTGGATGTTCGGGTTTTGTGGGTTTAACCAGACTTTAGATAGAGTTCGGTTCTGGACCTGAACCTCATTGGAAGCTACTGACCGGGCAGTTTGGCTGTCTGCCCACACACAGTCAGCCATAAACAGAGCCCTTGCGGTGGAGAGCAGGTTTTTTTCCATCTTTTTTCTGTATACACTACATCCGATAACACTGTTTTTACCCCCAGTGAGAGCCACTCAGAGACTGCAAGTGGTTCACACTGGGTCACGCACCGAGCATAACTGATCACAGCGCTGCTCGCTTGAGTGGTTAGCATACATAAAGCATCCGAACTTAAACAATGATTTTTTTTTATAAAGTCTGTGTTTAGACTTTACAAAAACTTTATAGTTTGGGTTTGCTCATCTGTAATTAGGTCAGGTTAGACCTATTACATATGACCTACGCAAAATCATAAACCCTCCGAAATCATCCACATATCTAACATGAATTCAGCAGCCTCCTTGAAGAGTCAGAGCAACACACCCCTTAAACTGGCCTGGCTGTATTAATTTTTTATGGCAGTCAGGATTAAAGGTAGATGCTCTCATGAAGCCGAGGAGACATATCATTTAAATTACAAAAACGACTGTAAGAACCTGTCCAAAGTATTTACAGTAGAGGTTCTGCCACTGCCGATATGGAAAACTGAGTCTACAGCTCGGAATGCAGTGAATACATTTCCTGAGTGAGGCAAGCCATGACCTACGTCATCTACCTGCAACTCTTTACTTTTACCAAACAACTATAGATCCTTCATATTGACTTCAAGAGCTGAGCTACAATGCCAGACACAACACATGGACAGACATGGCATTGTGCCTTGGTGAAAGTTGTTTTTATAATCTTGTCATATGTAACACAAAAAAAAATAGAATCAATTACGTCTTTGTGATTAAAGGGAACCTGTCACCAGATTTGGCGCAGGCCACCACCAGTGGGCTCTTATATACAACAGTCTAACAATCTGTATATAAGAGCCCAGGCCGCTGATTAGAACGTAAAAAGGACTTTATAATACTCACCTAAACAGTCGGTACGGTGCAGACTGGTCAGATGGGTGTCTCCGTTCTCCGGTGCCGGCGCCTCCTCTTTCAGCCATCTTTGTCCTCTTTCTTCTGAAGCCGGGGTGCATGACGCAGCAGATAATAGTATTGTAGTGCGGCTGCGCAAGACCTCGATGCTGGCTGGTGTGGATGACGTAGGACGCATCATGCATGGTGACAGGTTCCCTTTAAACCCTTAAGGTACATTAACACTGAAAGATTTTTGTGAATGAGTTCTTAACACTTGTTTCAAGATAATCAACTAATGAAAGAGAAAAATTGTTCTCGGCAGCACATAGTCCTGTGTAAACAGAACTCACGCTGTACAGAAGTATGGCACCCTATGTGCACTGAGGGATCTATTATGGATTGTTCAGTGTGTATTGATTACCATGGTCTGCCTGATCGGTAAAAATTTACCAATTGATGGTTGTTTTGTGCCGCCAGTTGATCTATGTCAAAAAGACCTTCAGTGATTATTCTCTGAATTAACAAGAGCAACTTCAACCTTAGATAAGTCGAATCTCCCCTTGTTTACCCCACCAACAAGCTATAAGGCACCATTTATCGCAGTTTGCAGCTTGTTGACAGCCCGGACAGAAAATAAATTCCACACAATCTTTCTGTTCGAGCTGAAAGTTGTTCTTATTTGCAGAGACTCAGTAAATCAAAGTATTTGGGGATATTGGAAACAAAATGAATTGCAGATAAAACAATTTCCTGTAATTCTGCTCTACGTACAATACTTCCAATTTGCAAGATTGATAGGAACCATTATTCACATTATTTACTAATCTAGGATTCACATGAATGATGAATATTTTCCACCATGCTTTCGGTTATGTCTGAATAGAAAAAAATGGCAGGGATGAGGTCAAGACTACAGTGCCTTTTATTAGCATTGTAGATAAGACATTCATTTCATATTTAATCTCTTTATGTCTGCCAACATGTCTTTTTACTGACCTGAGTAATACTAGAATTACATATGCCTATAGAAGAAAATACAGCAGGTGTCATCAGGAATTGTTCTGCATCAGCCATGATGGTGTAACGCCTGCCTGGATCCACAGACTCAGACGGCTCTAATGGACAGGATAGAGGGAAGCCACTCACCAAGCAGGACCCCCAGAACCCTGAAACTCTTTAACCCCTATACAGGGATTTAGAATTACACAGGGTCCTGGAGATCACTACCTGTGGAAGGCAGCAGTCCGAGAGAGTAGTCGTCACGCAGGATCAAACCAGGAATTGCGGAACAGGGACAGAATCGGTAGGCAAGGACGTAATCAGAAAATGTAGCAGAGGACAAATCCGGATCGGGCAGCGAGGTACATAAACGGCAGGAGAGGTAGTCAGGAAACAAGCAGAAGTCAGAACACCAGAATCACAAAACAGAACAGGAGCCAGAATATCAGAACTATCTCTGGCAGTGGTCAGCAGACAGGAGGGGAATTAAGAAGGGTGTGGTGTCTTCCCATTGGCTGTAGCTGAATGACGGTAACTTCAGCTGGAAGACACACGCCACCTATAGTCAGCCATTGGTACTGCAGATCACAAGATAACCCAGCCCAATGGATGAGCGGAGCCTGCGCCCACCGACGCCGCTGGAATCGACTCCTCTCCCATCACCAGCACCATCCATGGCAGGAATACGGCGTCGCCTGGCGATCAGAGTAAACGTCGCTGGAGCGGACTCCGGTGGTGACGTAACAGATGGGTGTTAGCATCGACTGTGGCCTTTTAACCCATTTAGATGCTGCTGTCAATAACAGCAGCAGCATCTAGATCTTTAACAGAGGGAAGGTGTCTGGCCCTTTAATCTCATTAGCACCCTGTGATTACAATCTTGTGGTCCTGAGCGTTAACATGGCAATCAAAGGCCAAATGATAAGTGACCTGTTAGAGTATTAGCCATATTTTACTGTAAAAAAATGTTTTTCCTTCCACTTAAATACTGTGAAGCACTTGAAGGGTTAAGCTTCCAGTCAGCAGTTTTCTTTTAGGAGTGCTATTTAGTGCCACTTAGTTGTTTTTTTTCCAATTTTATATACAATATAAAAGATGCTGCCATAAGGTAAATATAGGGATGAAAAGGGTTAAATTGCCATGCTGCTATTCAATAAAGATGAATGCTGGATCTTCGATGTATAACTTTTATTCAACGTGTTTCGGAACTCTCTCCATCTGGATTATCACATGATGATGATCCTGATAAAGGAGGTTGCTCCGAAACGCGTTGTATAAAGTCACATATCGAAGATCCAGCACTCATCTTTATTGCACAGCAGCGCGACAATTTAACCCTTTCCACCACTATTTGCAATCACAAAGTATCCTCGATACTGGGGGCTGCAGCAGCAGTCTTTCCAAGATTCTTCATAGTGGTTGTGTCTGACAGCCCCCCCAGGTGAGCAAAACCTTAATCGCAGATTCATCATATATCACAGATAAGACCCTATTTTTGCGCTTTTTGTTTTCTTATATCCGTAAGATAACTCTAGTTTAAAGGGACTTAAATTTCAAAACTGCTAAAAAAAAATAATCAAAAGGTCTCTTGCTTTTCCAATTTTTCCATCAATAAGCACAAAACATATCAACCTAAGGTTACCACTAACAAGAAGTGTCACAAAAAAATCTCAGCATCACCGGAAAACAATGAAAATAGTCAGATTTGAAAAATTGGCCTTCGTCGCTAAGAGGTTAACAACCCATCCCCCCACTTGTATACACAACAGGATGAATTTTCTAGGACAAAAAATGAATGCTGACTTTTATATCACAGCAGCTGCATAATTAGACATCTCAGTGAAATGACGTAGTACTACATGTACCAGTGATGGCCAATCTGTTGAGCTTGGTGTGTCACAAGACTTAAAAAAAATGAGCATAACGGGTGGTGTGTCACTTCTCGAAAAATCCATAATTTTGTGATATTTGTAGCTCTAATAACAAAAAGGTATCCGATAATTAATACTGGGTGGAGGGGGACAGGAGATAATGATTATCTTCCTTTCCTGCCCCTCAGCAGTCATTATCTCCTCTTCCTTCCTTCCCAGTCCCCCCAACCAAAATGTTTATAACCTATCCTGAGGGCTGCTGAACCAGGTTCCGACTGGCAACAGCAGCACTCTGTAAATCTGCTGATGTGTGGACTTTTTGCAGCAACCACACTGTGATGCCTCCCGGCGCCCGCCTGCAATGGCGCTTGTCTTCATGCTCTGCTCCGTAGGGGTAGAGAGAGACGTGTTACGTACTGCGTCTGAGCCTCACTCAGGAACCTGATTATAGGTACAGAACACAAATTACCAGCAGCCGTTGCCCGATCTATAAGACAAGCCGCGGCCGTCGATGATTTAATTAGGACTGCATGTGCGGCCCCACGCCCGTGCCAGTCATTTTGGAACAGTTTAGCCGCACATACAGTTCTAGTTAAATCACTGGCGGACGCAGCTTATACTATAGATCAGGTTGCGATCTCCTGCCTCTGCCGTGCGTCAGCAAAAGTGGATCGGCCGGCGTGTCACCTCTGACACGCGTGTCATAGGTTAGCCATTATTGGCATACAAAATATCCTTGATGTCATTCATGTCTGATAGAAAGACATATTCCTATGCACATAAACCGTAAAAACATTTTTTTTAAATAAATTTTATGTTCAGACCTTAGTGCTTCTTTTAGATGTCAGTGTAGACAGTATACTGCAGGTAAGGTATCTGAACTATTTCATAATGCTTCCCAGATGTTACTGGTAAGAGGCAATGCAATCTGTTAGTCATCTACATGACTAGGCTTCAGCGTGTCTCTTGATTTAGGCCCAGAGCCATAATCCTTTGTTTTTATCATGTACTTTTCTATCAAGTATAAATCAAACCCATAAATTTACAAGTTATGTAAGATGATGTGTAGCAATTCAGTGTTCAGATGAGGATATTTGACCTACACACTTGTGTATGTGAAGGAAGGTGCTGATGCCGAGCCGTGAGAGCTCCACACCCCTTTGCCAGAGAGCAGGTTCTTCTCGATTACTTTGGACAGGGTGTGCAACACTTTCTGTAGTCCAACACCCAGTGGTCAGTCACCATCTCGGATGGTTCCGTTAAACACAGGACACTGGAGAGCTCTGGGCAAAACAACTTTGAACTTTTATTTAAACTTTTCATTTTTAAGAGAGCAATAGCTATTCCTATCCAGTTATGCTGCTGCTGTTTTCTTGGATACAGCATCTGGCCTATCCCACTGTCTGGGGCTTTTTCCACCAGCTGCCGGGTCTATGCCTCCACTTCCCCCCTGCTCTTCTCTCCACGACTACCCATGTTGAACTCACTACCTCGGACGGCTTCAGCCCCTCCACTTCCCTAGCCCAATCCCAAGTAACTCTCTCTCGGGCACATCCGTCTAGTCCCTCTAGGCCTCCTAGAAGGCCTTCCCGAGGTGAGCCTCGTAGGCTCTGGATACTTGGAAGAGTTCCCCGATGGGCCCAAGTTACAAAGCATTGTCCACTTCAGGAACCCCTCTGCAGAACTAACCTTTCTCAGGCCTGGCTCATCAGCCAACCCACTGGCCCTCTGTCACTCCTCCCATTCTGGCTCTCAGTTCCCTCGGCAGCCAGGAAATATCTGCCACACTATACATATTAAAACCTTTACTTACTCTAATACCTATCTAGTTAACATCCCTATACTTTACCTTACACTACTTCCCATGTTCTACCCTAAAGCTTATCTGGCTAATACACTATACCACATATTGCTAACACATTTATAAAACATACAAAAAATTACACTTTACATTACCACATACATGGCTAATATACATTTTACAATAAAACACATTGCCAGCCCGTATACCCCAGCAGCAGGAACAATTAGGCTATATGCGCATGCTGCATTTTGTGCCGCATTTTTTGGTGCAGTTTTGTTGTCAGCAAGTTATGACTTTGACAAAAGAAAGCCGCATGTTCATTCTTTTTGCGTTTTGTCACGTTTTGTTACCCACTGAAATCAATGAAGGGATTCAAAACACATGGATAAAACGCATGGTTGTTGCAATTTGCATGTACTTGCATTTGGTCACAAAAAACACGTCACCCACATTTTTGCAGGATAAATAAATACTGTTCTGGGGTCTCTCTCTCTCTGTCCAAGCCAACGTTATCCACACTTCCAACACTGTGACATCTCACCATCACAGCGCGCACCATAGAACATGACTGCCCGCTAGGAAGTTCAATCACTGGTGACGTCATTCAGGTGAATCCTACACCTGTAGCTCACTTCAGTTGCGGCCTGATTTTTGGTCACAGGTGGAGGACTCTAGCTGTGACTAAATGTCACCTGAGTGACGTCACCACTGATTGCGCGGCTCACTTAAGTCACTCGGGTGATCTGCAGTCACAGGTGGAGGACTCCAGGTGTGGCCACGGGTAACCTGAGTGGTCACCTCTGACCGTGCGACTCACTTCAGTTGCTGCGTGGAGCTCACTGCGGGCAGTCATTTTCTATGCACTCGCTGTAAGTGTCACATTTATCAATGCTGGAAGCATCATGGGACCTAGTGTGGATTACATCGGACCTGCAGGGGTGTTTTGGGGGTTTAATAAAGTGTTGAAAGAGGGTGTTTTTTTTTGTCATATTTCAAATATAGGATTTTTTGGATATTTGTGTTTTACTTTCCCTTACAGATTAATGATGGGGGTGTCTGATAGACGCCTGCCATCACTAATCTAGGGTTTAGTAGCAGCTGTGGGCTATTATTAACTCCTTATTACCCTGATTGCCAACGCACCAGGGCAACGGGAAGAGCCAGGTTCAGCGCCAAAATTGCATCATTGATGCGCCACTTCTGGGGCGGCTGTGGGCTGCTATTGTTAGGCTGGGGAAAAAAAATTCCCCTGCAATCATGACGTCTGGTTGCAGTTTGTATATTTTGTCTTGTGTTTTTGCGCTTTGCGACTTGCCCAGTGTAATATGTGTAGTCATATTTAGGTTGCTGTAATTTATGCATTAACAGAATTTTATGTAGTATTTAACATGCATGTATTTAACGTTTTTCCTGTGGGTTCTTTTTATTTTTTATTTTAGGCTGGAAAGGGCCAAATAACCATGGCCCTTCTCAACCTAATAATAATAAAAGCCCCCAGTTGTCTGCTGTACCTTGACTGGTTTTAGAAAAATAGGGAGGACTCCACATCATTTTTTTTTCTTTATATAAATCAAATAATTAAAAAAAAAAGTGTGGGATCCCCTCTGTGACGACATGGACTCTCATGGGTTAAAGTTTCTTAACATTCAGCCAGACTATTGTTCTTATGTGTGCTAAGTCATGTTTGCTTAGCTATTGCTCTCCAGACTTTTCCAGTAATCATTGCATTGTAGTTGTGTATTGCTAATGTGATTACCTTAGTAGCCATTGTCTAGTCGGTGACTTGCCAACTCCATGTAGATATACTGAGTCTTTTTATGCACATCATTTAAATGAACATTATCCATGCAGCTTGAAATTCATCCAATGGGAGAAGCAATCTTCTCCAACCAATCGATGAGGACGCAGTATCCTAAGGGAATGTTATGGCTATAAAAGGGACTTCTTTAAGCCACCAGGGTTGATGAAGGTTGATGGATGCTGATGGATCCAGTCTAAGTTCTTTGGAGCTGACTACAGGATCAGGATATCTTATGGCTTCAATCTAGGGGCTCCGGTTCTGGTTGGAGACCATATCCACAGCCTAGGGATTTCGACTCCGATGCCAGGATTGTAACATCATACCAGGAGTACCTAAGGAGGACACTAAGGTTGGGACAGTTCAGTCACCTGTTACAGACTTTGCAGACCTCACACAGCTTCCTAAATCTGGCGTTATTCTAGTCACGGTGGGTGCCCGCCAAAAGTGGGGTGCTGCTGGACTGGAGTGAGTAGCCCTGGAACCTGTGAGGCATGGACATTCTAAATCCCTGGTGAGCCAGCGGAAGGGTGAGGCTCTGTTGCCTGTTACATTTGTGTGTTTTGCTGGTTATGTGTTATGTGCCGTTAATTGTTTGGGGATCCAATAAAGTCTAATTATTGTGGTTCCCTCACCCTGTGTTGTCTGAGTAGTGTTATGCCCACGGTTAAGGAGGCCGGCGTTCAGTTGGGATGAGCCCTGAGCCACACTGTCTTTCTAAAGGCGGCGGGTTTTAGTGGACGAGAGCACCCACTGAGCCCCGTGTCTCCACACCCTCTATTTTTCATAACCAGCCAAGGTACAGCAGACAGCTGAGGGTTGCAGCCTGTAGCTGTTCCTGTGCTGGAAATGAAAAATGGCGGGGATCCCACCTCCCTTTTTTATCACAAAAATTTAGAAAAAAACAGGTGGCCAAGCTAGCTATCCCTTTATAGAACTATTCTGTTCTATCTATTCTTTCTATCTATCATCTCTTCTAGATATCTATCAATTATCCTATCTTATCGTATTTTGTTTCTCCTTTTAAAAAATGCATTAACAAAATCGTGGCAAAAACACACCATCATTACAAGTGGTTTTTTTTGCATTTCCAGGCTCTCTGTGACAAGGTGCAGTTTTGGATGCAGTTTGGGTGCAGTTAAAAGTGCAGCATGCGCATATAGCCTTAGATATTCACTTTAAAACGCAACTATTTTTTCAATGCATTCAATATAACATTCATCAGACATTATGTAAATACCGTAGGAGTGGGGGTAAGTTAACCACCTCCTACATATGCATGGTAGTCCTGCTGGTTAAGGTGGCATTTATTGCCGAAAAATAATAATGCTACAGTTAGGCAGCCTGGCAATACAAAAGATAATAATTATCATACATTACATTACTTCACAAATGTCATAGCACTCAGAGTTAGTCAAAGAAGTGTTCTCTACAGGACGACTATTCATTAGTCAAACTAATAGCTAAAAATTATATTATAATAGACTGTGTGAGAGTGGGATACCTATTTAATCAATGAGGCGACCATGCATTTGGTATAATTGACTATGGGCAACCTTTCAACTTTGAGGACAGAAAGGCCATCGTGTCCAAGACAAAAGAAGTGAACAATACAAAATAATTGGAAATAATACTTGCATGGCTTCCACATACTCTATGTCTCTGATCGAAGTAGGTGGCATTTGTTTACTGCATAATGATTTTTACGGACTACTGACACTGTTAATGGCCTCACACGTCTGATTTATGGCTGCTGTCACAAGGCCATTGACTATATATTACTTAATAATTCTGCAATCTAATTGGAAGCTTCTGTACATGGCTATGCTCATCAGTCCAAGGTCAGGCATGGCTCAGAGTGCTAGAAAATGTGATCGCTATGTGCTGCCCATAGTAGTCCAGGAAGGTTAGCGGCAAGAAACACAAAAGACAGGATTAGTTTCTAAACTGACGAAGAATTGGAGATACACTAGAAAACAAAGCGCAGGATACAGTAGTTAGCTCTGTCAAATCAACGACTGAAACCGGTTTCATTTCATTATTTTCTATTGCAAAGAGAATGACATGAAGACAGGACTTGCATCACTGCACTCCATAATGCTGTGCTATTGTGCACCAATATACTAAGCAGCATACATGCAAGAGGCTGTACTGCAGCACAGGGCGTTCTGGACACACTGTAGTAAGGAGCCACAGGCACATTGTCATATGGTGTGCTAAGAAAACATCTACACCATACAGCAAATAGAAGAATTGGTAGGCACACCTAGATACAGAGTCCCACAGAAGTCAGTCGGTGCTGTATTGCAGCTCTGTACAATGCAGAGGTCGAACAGAGATACAATGTAGCTATGTGCGTGAGGATATCCTGCATGGATTACAATGGTCTGAAGCACTAGACAGACAGACTTTGCAATTTTACTTGTTGTACCTACAGTATCTTTACATTGTTTAGGGCTTAAAGGGAACCTGTCACCAGTTTTTCGGCCTATAAGCTGCGGCAACCACCAGTGAGCTCTTATACAGAGCATTCTAAAATGCTGTATATAAGAGCCCAGGCCTCTGTCCTCCTTCTGAAGCCTGTGTGCATGACGCATCCTTGTCATACACACTCGCCGGTCCCGCGCAGGCGCACTACAATACTTTGATCTGCCCTGCTCAGGGCTGATCAAAGTGCGCCTGCTCAGGACCTGAATGCTGGTGAGTGTGTATGACAAGGACGCGTCATGCACCGCAGCGTTAGAAAAAAAGACAGAGTTGGCGACAAAGATGGCTAAAAGAGGCAGCGCCGGCACTGAAGGATGAAGACGCCCAATTGAGCCACATCCTCTGGAGCGACCGGTTTAGGTGAGTATTATAAAATGTTTTTTTATGTTGTACACAGCAGCCTGGGCTCTTATATACAACATGTTAGAATGCTGTATATAAGAGCCTACTGGTGGTTGCTGCAGCTTATAGGCCGAAAAAACAGTGACAGGTTCCCTTTAAATGAAACCTGTCACCAGGTCATAAGTGTCCACGTTCTTCTTTTACTTTATTACTGCTGCTCCTCTGAGTATTTCGGGGTTTTTTTTTTGTTTGCTTTTTTTTAATCTGCCATACAGTTCCAGAGATATGGGCCTTTTATTTAGTACCAACTTTTATGAACAAAGGGGGTAATTATGCATGAGAATTATGCATCCTAAAGACACGCCCTAAGAAAATCCTGTGAGCAATGCCCCCTTAGTAACCACCATATAAATGAGCACTAAGTAAAAAAGCCTACATCTCCGGAACCATATTATACTCAGGGGAGCAGTGGGAATAAAATAGGAGGAAGAACTAGCCACTTTTGACCTGGTGACATGTCCTCTTTTAACACATAGAATAACACAGCAGTTTAGGGTGTGGTTGGCCGATGTTGAAGTAGTTCTTACTATACTTAAATGTTTCTGGGATTCATTCTACAGCACCAATGAGAATTAAAGAAATACAAAGACATGTGATTTCCAAAGCTCTCCCAATAATTTTAATGAGAATCAGATCTTTTATAGTCCTCAAAAATATAGGCATGCCGTGCATAAATTTAGGCGTTCCTTACACTATAGTAAATCGTACAATACATAACTGCATAGTTAGACATTCCCAGCATCCACCCAGCTTAGCTACACCCCCTAAACAAGGTCTTTGTTCCAAAAGTGAACTCTCAAACCCTAAGAACTTTTTGGCAGACCTTGAGACATTAACTCTCTCCTTACTTTAACAGTTAATTATGTTTCAAGACGGGTGTAAGTTTTTACAGGTCCAAGGACAATTCTTATTTAACAGCTTTTTTCTATAATAAAAAGAAAAAAATGTAAAGAAACAATGGAGTTCTTTAAGTGATATGTGCTCTTATTTATTTTGCTATGTCGCGGGAAATGTTAAAGCGCGCTGTATGTAACATTTCATCCTTCAACGCAGTACATGTTAACACCTGTCATTGTTAAAGTATGTAGAAAACTGTAACCATAGTTACAAATTTCCAGGAAGGGAGGTATGAAATATACACAACCAGGTTAAATTAACCATTAATGGTCTGTGTGCTTAAATCCAGACAAAAAAAAAATAAAAATATACAACTTTATATTGCTTAAAATGCATTGTTCTATATACAATAATGTATATGGATAATACATTACAAGGTTACAGCAAATTAACATTAATGGATGTGTGATTCTATATCAATAAGCCATATGCACCGTATATATATTGTACATAGCTTGTTAATAAAGTCACTGCATTAACGCTTGTCTTCTGAGACCCCCAATGATCAATATAAGAGAAGGGATGGCAGCGAAGTCTATAGGCCATCTACAAAAGTCTATTGCACACTACTTCATATCATGGTTTATCATGGTTGCATATCTAGGACACTGATAAGTAACAATACCATCTATTTTATTATGCAGGATCTGTGACACTGATATTAATGATAAACTATGGGTCATATATAGAAGTCTGGTGTTGCTGACTATAGCAACAAATTGCAATACATTTTTCTACAACAGTTTAACAAAACAGTCTCTGAAAACAGCAGTCATATATAAATTATATACATACTCAGGGGCAGAACGATCACGGCCGCAGGGGTCACGACAACATCTGGGACTGGGGGTTCAGTGGGCCCATGGACCTCAGGACCTGCTTTGTCTAGATGTGTGCCGGATTGCGCACATCCAGCTGAAATGTACTGCAACATAGAGACCCGTTGGGTCTCTGCACTGCAAATTGCGGAGGCGCGAGGTCACAGGAGACAGTAGCTGGCTCTGGGGCTAACGTGTGCCTGCTGCTTAGGAAGACACATATTCACTGCTCTCCGCGCCCATAATCCAACCCACCTGTCTTTTGAATCTGGTTTTGAGAGGTGGGCGGGCTAATGGGCAGAGAGAGCAGTGAATATTCATTCTCTTTAATAGCAGTATAGCGCCTCACAGTAGTAAGCCATGCCCACAGGTAGTAAGCCCCGCCTACCGGCACAGACCTGCTGTGGAGTCTCAGGCCTGTGTAATGAGTGCTGCAGAAATATCAGAAACTTCTAAGGAGATGGTGTCCTTCTCTCCTGCACTGCCATAACTCTGTAGTTGGCACTAGGAGGGGGAGCTTCCAGAGAAGCACAATGATACCTGAATTGAGTACTGGAGCTTCCTGAATGATGTCTCTAGCCCCACTACCTGCTTCTATTCTCCACCTATCCTCCTATTTGCCCCTCACTCACAGATGCACTCTGCCCCTCTCCCCCACTGCACTGTAGCTGATGATGCCTCATTGCTGTCCTGTGATTGTGACCGGCCTCCTCATTTTCTTGGAGTTTGTGGTCAGAGATCCAACTTTCTTATTTCTTAGTGTATATAGTGTGTACAAAAATACACACATATACAGTATATAACAATAAATATAGTGCATTTGTGTGAATAAGTGACTGTGTACATATAACATTTTTAGTGATAAAATTCTGACATTAAAAAGCATAATTAATACTAAAAGCACCAAAAAAACTAAAATGTCAAAACTCGTGTACCATTAAAAAAACTAACTACCAGCTTTATATGCAAAATTAATAAATCTATATTATTTATAGCACAAATTTAATGTATAGCAAAAACAAAAAATGGATGGGCTATATACCAAAATGAAGGACAGAGATACAAGCACGGGATGGGAAAGTTGGGTGCTGAGGGAAAGAGGATCTGTCCCTCAGTACCCAGCTTTCCAATGCTCTGCTATACATTGTTCCCTCAGCAGCTAGCTTTTCCATGCACTGATATCAAGGGCAAGCTGGGTGCTGAGGGAAAGATGGATATCAGAGCATTGGAAAGCTGGGTACTGAGGACAAGAAGGATATCAGTTCATAGGAAAGCTGGGTGCTGAGGGAAAGTGGGATATTGGAGCATGGTAAAGTTGGGTGCTGAGGGAAAGATGTATAGCAGAGCATGGGAAAGCTGGGTGCTGAGGACAAGATGAATATCAGTAAATAGGAAACCTAGGTGCTGAGGGAAAGAGGGATATTGGAGCATAGAAAAGCTGGGTGCAGAAAAAAAATGAAAATCCTTGCTTTGACTCTCCAGATATCCTCTTTTCTGTGAGCACAGCCCACATATCATGATAATCCTCGCTTTTCCAAGATTCAATCTCACAGGCAGCCAGTATTACAATATTCTTGCAATACTGTGAGAACTGCAGCTGCTAATGTGTTTATAAGAAGACAAAGTTCTACTGTTCAGTGTCAGTAACATGTCACACAGGTAACACCTCCTTTTATTTCAAATACTCTCTGGAGGCATCGGGCGGCACAGTGGTCAGTGGGAACCCAGGACCCCAGCAGCGCTGGGGTCCTGGGTTCAAATCCCACCAAGGACACCATCTGCAAGGAGTTTGTATGTTCTCCCCATGTTTGTGTGGGTTTCCTCCGGGTACTCCGGTTTCCTCCCACACTCCAAAGACATACAGATAGGGACTCTAGATTGTGTGCCCCAATGGGGACAGTGTTGCCAATATATGTAAAGTGCTGCGGAATTAATAGCGCTATATAAATGAATACAATTATTATAATTATTATTAGTTCTGTGTCCGGCCCATAGCCTGAAACAGCTCATTTACATATATAAAAAAAGTGGCGTTCTCTGAAATAATATATCAGATAGCAGATATCAAGGTGTCATTTTATTCATCTTCCTATGACCTACATGCCCATATAGAAGGCATAGGAAGGTTGATCCTACTGAAAGATTCCCTTTAAGAACACAGATGCAATTAAATATATTTATGGCACTTCAGAAAGCCACAAATGGATCCTTGCCTCACTGAGCTCAGAAATAAGCAAAAAATAAAACTCCAGAAGGGTGTCTAGATGGGAGGTGGGGAATCAGACCTGTCAGTCCTCCATCTCTAGGGTTCACCTCTTCACCTCAGTACAGTGATTACTCGGATAAGCTGCATACACTGAAGAGGTTTATTGGGACTATAAAACTAATATCCATCAGTGTTTGATCCGAGGGGTCTGATCCACAGATTCTCTGTCCATAACTAACAGAACTGACCCTTTATTGAATGTGACATAGTCTTCGGCATGATTGCAGTCTTTTCTGATCTATCTGATGGGTAAGATAAGCAACCATTCCTAAAAGAATAAATAACCACACTCTTCATTTTATTACAAATCATTTAAGCGCTCCGCGGCTCCTAAATGGTTGTTGCCTGCAGACTTATAATGAGGTATGGCTTAAATCAATTATCCAAGTAAAGAATCACAGGACGTAAAAGCACAAGGTACAATAAGTCAGTACTTATCAAGCAGGACATCTCTGGTGGGGGCAATGTGTTTAGATGCATATTAAAGCCATAATTCTAAAAACAATGATCTTTGCTATATACTAATCAATCTTTATACAAGGCTCTGTTCGCACTGCCATTTTTGTTTCCTACCAAAGAAAACACTGGCTCAGATTCATCAAGCCCAGCGTTCTTCACGCCGGTCTTGATGAGGGGACTGTGCTGGAGTCAGATGCTCCAGATTCATGAACAGGTGCTATGCCACAAATCTCTCTCCAGGTACATAACATATCTTTATTCTATAATTATTACTTCCACTATATTTAGTTATGAGAAAATATAAATACACCCGTTTTAATTCTGTAATTATACATATCAAGACACAATAGAGAAAAAATATCTGGTCCTTAGTTGGTCTTAGAATTAGGTAAATACAACACAGATTAACAACCAAAAATGAACAATAGATGAAAAATTACACCAAGTCATTATTTAACAAAAATAGCCCAACATGTAACAGAAATGTGTGAAAAAATAAGTACATGCCATGAATTATGTAATGATACTTAATATCAAAGAATTCAAAGATGGTATATAATAATAATAATAATAATAATAATAGTATTTGTATCACACTTTTTATAATCAACTATGGGTACAGTACCTACGTATACTCCAAAAGTCAATGTCACATAGGTAAACCGAATGTTTCATAACATTAAAATAAATAACTGTGATGAAAAAGAAAAAAAAGTGTGGAGAGAATCTTTTTTTTAGATAAAGTATGTGTGTGTTTTTTTTTTACTGGGTTAGTAGTGGGGGTGTTTGATAGACACCTCTACATTACTGATACCAGGGCTTTATGACAGCTGTCACTACACAGAAGACATCAACCCCAAGTAAAATTTCTCCTATTACCACCACACCAGTGCAATCAGGAACAGTCAAGCCAAAGTGCCAGCGTTGAGCATCTTATGTGATGCACCACTTCTGAGGCGGCTGCGGGCTGCTATTTTTTGGCTGGGATGGGCCCAATAAACATTGACCTTCCCAACCTGTTAATATCAGCCCTCAGTTGTCTGCTTTACCTTGGATGGTTATCAAAAACAGGGGGACCCCATGTCGTTTTTTTCATTCCTTTATTTAGCCATAAAAAGCTGAGCTATACAATAAGCTGCACAGGGTGCAATTTTATTATATGTCCATCGCTCTCTCTGTATATCTATTTTCTATTATTTTCTATTATTTATCTCTATAGATCCGACAGAAATACAAGACTCTTCTCCAATTATTAATGTTCAAAACCTTTATTGGTACATCAATTCAAAAGGGATCTACATATTAAACCATTTAAAAACAGAAAATTGGGGAATGTGTATAATGTAAAAAAAAACAGACCCAGGTCACAATATAAAACATTCTGTCTGAATCAAACCATCACAATGGTTGTGTAACATTTAAATAATGGATGGTAGTGTGCTGCACAGGTTCACTAGGCAAACATGCATATATTAAGACAAAATAAAGTAAATGGTGTATGTGAGTAATGTCTCCAAGGTGTGAAAGTATGGCAGCCCGCCTGATCTAATAGTATGGGCGTCACCTAATAGGCTGCGGGCTTGTGACTGTTATCTGCATGTGTGAACAGTGCTCTATGCATGCCACTAGTGTGCAGTTTTATCATCTAGCAATCGCCCCCCTCCATTCAATGGAGGTGTGTGTGTGATTTGCTTCTCCTGCACCTGTGATGCTTCCACATTAGTGGGGGTTTAGCTGTATCCTGGTAGAGTATTAGTTTTTGGCCTGGGCGATGTACACACTGCAGCCCATCTTGCTGTAAGTAATAATTCAGGAGAATAGTTACCATATGAATGTGTCCCGTGGATGCCCAGGGGTCATTTAACACTCATAGGGACCCTGAGGTCAAATAGGGTTTTATTATCCATATTATCCATCTCTGTAGCATTCACTTCTGTCTAAAAACACATGCAAAAAAGCAACAAAAACAGCAAATATGCAATCATTTTTATACCGGCGTTTTTATAGCCGTGTTGACTTACTTAATTGAAGCCTATAGGAAAGAATTGACATGCTGCAGATTATACTCTGCACCAAATCTGCAAGTCACAAAAAAGCAATGCGTGCATGACATTTCAGGGTTCTCATGGACTTTGCTGGTATCAGAATTCCCTTCAGGTTTCACTCAAAAACGCAAAAAAAATGGGATAAAAATGCAACGTGTGCTCACAGCCCAAAAGTGAGACAGTAGATAAGCTTGCTCTAACGGCACAATAAAGATGGATTGTCTGAAGAATAATGTAGTCATAAATATATGAAAAATACTTTGGAACCAAATCGATAGAGACAGATGATGAAATCTTGATATATGCTTTTTATTACTGATTTAGACCAACCAGTGTATAACAGACAAGACTGACGCTTCAGCTATATTCAGATTTGTTCAGTGAATAGGAGCAGATCGCGTTCTGGCAGAGTTCTGCTCCTATCCACTGAATACATCTGACCACATTCCAGTATAAGTTCTTCTATTCAAGAAAGACACATCTTTCATTAAAGGGAACCTGTCAGGTCCAATATGCACCCAGAACCACGAGCAGTTTTGGGTGTAGGTGTACATTACTAATCCCTACCTAACCGTCCCTGTATACACTAGCATAGATAAAGAGATCTATAGAAAAAGTATTTCTGAAGATTGTATATTATATGTTAGCGAGCGATGGGACTAGTCTGCTGGGCGTTAGTTCTCCTGGCTAGTCAGTTCCATTAGCATGTTAGTACGCCCCTGTGGGTGTGCTATCATGCTAATGAATGTTCAGCGTCAGAGGAGATCTCACTCACCTCTCTGCTGCCATCGCCACCCGACGCTGAATTTCAGCTCAGTGCGCATGACCCAGGAGTTTGGGTCGTGCGCACTACTTCAGTTTGAAGCCAGGATGCGTACACCCAGCTTCATAGTGCGCATGACCGGAAGTTCGGGGTCATGTGCACTTAGCCGAAATCCAGTGTCAGGCGGTGATGGCAGCCGGAGAGGTGAGTGATATCATCCTCTGATGCTGCAAATTCATTACCATGTAAGCACACCCACAGGGGCGTGCTAACATGCTAGTGGGGCCGACTAGCCAGGAGAACTAACGCCCAGGGGACTAGTCCCCGTGCTAATTAGCATATGATATAAGATCTTTAGAAAAACTTTTTATAAAGATCTCTTTATCATTGCTGGTGTATACAGGGATGGTTAAGCAGGGATTAGCAATATGCACCCAGAACTGCTTGTGATTCTGGGTACATATTGCACCTGACGGGTTCTCTTTAAATTGGAAATACAATAAGTCTCCTCAAAACAATCTGATCCAATTTATTGACACAGTTGGTTAGGGAGAGCAAAACAATAAGTTTTGGGGAGATATAAAAAAACAGACCATCACAGGTAATATAACCAGGCACACAAAATGTATACGGAAGCACTAAACAAAAGAAAAAACAAGTGTATGTCAACTCTATGCAGATATGTCTTCTCATAACTCATGTAAGATGAGAAGTCTACAATAATTATCCTCTTCACAATCACCGAAAGCTTTATGTATCATTACAGGTTTCCTAATTTTTAGCAAAAGAAGAAATGACCGTTTAGTAGAGATGAAGATATTTAGAAATAAAACTCTATAAGGCCTCCTTCACACAATTGTGTCTACGGTACGTGTCCGGTCTCCGATGCTGCTGTTGCTTCCGGGTTCCGCTCATTATGCTTATGAATATTCACTGCACTGACCGCGGACCAGGAAGCAAGTGTGGCAGCAGCACCAGAGACAGGTAAGTATACAAGCTCATGCTGTCCGTGTGCTTTCTGCATGTCACATGGATAGCACAAGGAACACACACATACACACTTACACCACGGACCGGACAAAACGTTCACTTTTTGCATGGACATGTGAAGTTGGCCTTATAAATAGCCTTTACTGACTGCACTTTACTAAATTGTCCAACAGCCAAGCTGGAAATTGTGTGATAGGGAAAAAAAAATATAAAATAAGGCTTTTACTTTTTCCACATTGAAAATACAGTAATTCTGTGCACGAGATTCTAGTCACCGTCTATGGGGAAAAAAACCCCTGTGACATTTTCTAAATGTTCCTCACAGAGTTTTACTGGTGCACACTGAGTCACAAATATAATAGAAATGTTCAATAAATAACGCTAACTAGTCTTTTATCAAATACATTAACTAGACACTATAGATAAAAAATAAAAAATCTCATGTGTACCGGTCGCTTGGATTTTAAACGTCCTAGTTATTCTGTTTCCATAGAAACAAACAGTTTTGTTATTTAATTGTATTGTTGCCTTCCATAAGATGTGAACTTTGTATTATCAGGTTAGTGCATTGTGCGGTCTACCTGCCATTTCTAATGTTGGTTACATTAGAAGTTATTTACGGCTTATTTGTCCCCATTTATGTATGTAATCAATTCATATTAACTACTGCGGACCATCCAATGGCTTACAATGTCAAGGCTGTCTACGTATTACTCAGCAAAGATGTTTTGAATTGTCATTCCTGAGTAAGCAGCTGAATGGAGATCATGAGAACACTCGGAAAAGTCTTTACATTTTGCACATTAGTAAAAGAACCATCACATGAAGCCAAATCGTGCTATACAAATATTTTTATTATATTAATAATGATGCTTCAAGACAGTAAGATTTTAGACACAGAAAATCAAACAGACGGCTGAATACGGTGCAAAGGGGGAATAGATAAGACCCCACGTGCCCCTGGATAGGAATACGAATAGGGTGAGTCCATTCATAAGAATGTAGAAGTGAGTGCAAATACATTCAATAACAAAAAGCTGAATTCAGGCTGAATAGCACTCACCCATATTGATAAATGACAGATCTGTCCCCCAAAGAAGCGTAGGAGACGTGAAACACGTGTCGGGACGCTGGTCCCCACGTGCAACCCTGGTCTGTCATTTTATCAATATTGGTGAGTGCTATTCAGCCTGAATTCAGCTTTTTGTGATTTAATCTATTTGCACTCACTTCTTTTTTTTTATTTTTTAAAACTTTTTTTTTACTTCTTTTTTTATTTTACTAGTCCCCCTAGGGGGCTATAGCGATCAGCAATCCGATCACTCTGCACTACTGCTGATCACAGCTTTACAGCTGTAAACAGCAGATACAGTCACTTCCTGCTTCACTGGCCTCCGAGTGAAAACGAAAGTGACTCGTCATAGCTGCAGGCGTCATCACATGACCCTGTGCTACCATGGCAACCACCGAAAGTCACGTGATCACTCACATGACTTCCGGTGGGGGCGGCGGTAAGTAATAATCGTGTCCGCGCGTATATGCATCTCACTGCCAGACTTTGGCAGCGAGATGTAAGGGGTTAATGTTACGGGTGGAATGCGATTCCACTCGTAACATGCAGGCACACATGTCAGCTGTTGAAACCAGCTGATATGTGTGCCGATCGCCACATCCTGCCCGCGGCAGGGCTTAGCGGCACACGCTCCATGACGGAAAGATCCGTCAAAGGTCGTTAAGGGGTTAACAAGAGATCAGACTGTGACAAGACAGGCATGCCTGAACTTTCTGTGTTAACCATTGCAGCATGCTGGCTTTTACATACATAGAAAAGGCCTGCTGACAGATTTCCTTTAAATGTCACTATCAGAGAGTGACAGAGGAAGTTAAATGGGTAACTTCAGTGATGGGAGCTCAGCTCTGTCTACCGCTGTTAGACAAATGGTGCATAATGTAATATGTCTGGCAACTAAAGAGTGTGGAGGGAGCTCCATTGCATAGCCCCTTCCACACATGGGCCTTTGGCAGTGACATACCTAAACGTTATTTTGAATTAAGGGGTTGAAAATAAATGTATGAAAAAAAACAACCCTTTTAAATGTGCATGGTAATGAGTGGGGGAAAATGATCCAGTCCTGAACTGGTCAAACAAACGAAAAAAAGGGAGACCTCCTTGACTAAAGGTCGCTTTACACGCTGCGACATCGCTCAAGCGAACTCGTTTGGGTCATGAAATTTGTGACGCACATCCGGCCGCTGTAGCGATGCTGTTGCGTGTGACACCTTTGAGCAATTTTGCATTGTTGCAAAAACGTGCAAAATCGCTCATCGGTGACATGGGGGTCCATTCTCTAATATCGTTGCTGCAGCAGTAACGATATTGTTCCTCATTCCTGCGGCAGCACACATCGGTACGTGTGACACCGCAGGAACGAGGAACCTCTTCTTACCTGCTTCCCGCCCGCAACGCGGAAGGAAGGAGGTGGGCGGGATGTTCGTCCCGCTCATCTCCGCCCCTCCGCTTCTATTGGGCGGCGGTTCAGTGACGCAGCTGTGACGCTAAACGAACCGCCCCCTTAGAAAGGAGGCGTTTCGCCGGTCACAGCGACGTCGCAGGGCAAGTAAGTAGTGTGACGGGTCTGGGCGATGTTGTGCACCACGGGCAGCAATTTACCCATGTTGCACAACCGATGGGGGTGGGTACCGACGCTAGCGATATCGGTCACGATATCACAGCGTTTAAAGCGGCCTTAAGCCTCTTAAAACATCCCAGAAAACAGCATTTCCAAAGGATTAATTGAAATAACTCCAGGCTGACCCATCATCAAGCAGTGGTCTTGCAGCCACATCCAACATACATCCAAGAGGGTGGTAAATCAAGTGTGGTCTGGAAATGGGCATGGCTATTTTCAACAAAATTAGGTGCCAAACTTTACTTCAGCTGCGGTGCCATTTTATTGAAGACACTGTGGAGACTTCTATGGGGCGGCAAGGGCGCAGATACAAAAAAAACCAAAACCCCAAAAACTCTGGGCATGCGCTGATGCCGCTCTTATTTGTCTCCACAGTGTCTTCAATAAACTGGCACCAGAAATCGTGGTGTACGCATGCGCTGACTGCAGCGCCATTTTAATGAAGACAACATCACAATAGCATTGTGCATGCGCCACCAAAAGCTGCAATGGTGGCGTGGCGCAAAATTTAATTAAAGAAAAGGGAGCACACCTGGAGGACGCAGCAGGAGGAATATATACAGAAGACCCGACCCTCAAAGTCCCACCCCGATGCCCATGCCACTCAACCAATGCACTTATTTCTGGACCTTTGAGAACGTTTTTTTGGCAATCAAAACACACAATCTGGAGACTGAAGGTATGATTTGATTCACCATTCTAGCGCCAGTATGGCACTACCTTTACTTTATATGTGAAAATCCTGCTGGTTGGTTCCCTTTAACAATATGAACCACTACTACTCCTTAACCAACTTAAAGGAACCTGTAATAAAGTTTATGCTTTCCTAAGCACAGGCAGCATGAATCAGACACTTGCTGCGAGACTGCAGCAGTATTTCAGAGTAAACATACTGAGAAAAGCTGGCCAAATACTATGCATCTGCTGACTAGTCCGATGTGATCCAGCTTCTCCTCACCCCATGCCAATTAACTGAGAGCTCTCTTTATGTATGTGTTCAGAAGGGGAGACCAATCAGTCAAAAGGGACTAGGGTGGGGAAAGCCCGCTGGGGACCAACCTCTGACTAGTCAGCATAGACACGTAGATCCCAGATGGCTTATCTAAGTATGTTTATCCTGAATTGCCACATATCAAAGTAAAACATAACTGGTTGCAATTGCAATTGATTGCTGCCTGTGGTTCGGTCAGCAGAAACCTGATGAAAGGTTCTCTTTATCCACAATAGATCAAGTAAATAGCAAGACAGCATCTCTTATGAATAGACTGAGCCGACCTATTTACTTTTGGGTATTGGTCAAGACGTTACAGTTATTTCCATACTCATATGAAAATGAATTTACTTTGCTCTTGTAAGATGCCAGCTATTAACTTAAGTGTCCCTGAACTCCAACCTTCTTGGAAGACTGTCAGTTATTTACATACAAGATTGGAAAAAGTCCAGAGAACTAAGCCTCAACATCAGAATCACAACCAGAAATGGAAGCATGAGCTTGTTTCTCATTATGAGGGTTCGTGCAGACCACTATATTTTCTGTCCGAGTGCTAACCAACGTTATTTAATGGGGCAGGGAAGATAATAATAATAATAATAATTTAATTTATTCATTTATATAGCGCTATTAATTCCATAGCACGTTACATACATTGGCAAGATGAACGATTGTTTTGAGTTGGCTGTCACTCACCCATTCAAGTCTATGGGTCCATGAAAAAAAAATCGGCCCACACTTGGATGACATCCAGTTTTCAAGGACTGACAGAATAGAGAGGGTGGAGAACCTTTTTAAATATATACACACACACACACACACACACACACACACATGTCCAAAAAAACTGATGCTCCTCTGATCAAACTGGTTTTTTTTCAGATGTGGAGAAGCCGGTAGTGTGAACCTACCGTCAATCGGAAAGTAGGAGTGGATGGTAATGGAGAAAGGCAGGTGAAGGTCCATGCACACTAGTATCAGCGTCCACTACCAGCCTTTATGGGAATCTAAAGTATACACTTCGAAGTCTATTAGTTGTAAAAGGCAAACATTATGTATAACATCACTTACATATCAAATTGGTGTAAAAAAAAAACCCCAAAAAAACAAACACCACTTTAATCTGGATTAATTAGAGAGCAAATGAAACACAATAGAAGAACATCAGCCAAACGTGCAGATTTCAGCCAAGCATCCAGTGTGTTATGAAGCTTCAAGGTCCTCCCTTCACTGATCATGTTGGGATAAGGAAGGATCAGATACGTCGAATTTCAATTTCTGATCCTTTAGGCCAGGCAGCAGCTTATTACACTTAGTGCAGACATTCACACTATTGTCTGTCCGATTGCCATCCAGAGCCAATATTATTTATGAGGGCTGTTTGTAACACTTTTTTCACTCGAATCAATTGTCCGCTTGAAGAAAAATGGTCATATGTGCTAGTGTCTTCCGTATTTCACATGAGCTTTGCCTATTTAAGTCTATGGGAAAGCAAAAAATCAGAACCCACAGGGTTTATTTGTAAAGTATCCAATTTTGACAGCACCTTACCAGTCTGTCATAGTGGGTCACTACAAAATTCTTTGCATCACATCAAAAACTTTGCAAAAAATAACAAAAATGACTAGAATATCTAATAATTCAACATGACAGGAATTCGATGCACGGCTGATGATCGTATGCCAGTGTGCATCTTTTGGCTTGTTGGTCATAAAATTCCATCATAACTTGTGTATCCAGGCAGCTAACAAGCTAGATGTTGTTGCTTAGCAATATAGGGATAAAAGCTATGTTTTAGCAGATGCACAATGCCATTATCCACCTTTGTACCATAATACGCAGCACCAGCCTCCATAGTGTCCTGCTGAGTGCTTGTTATGGGTTCACTCTATGGCAGCGAGAACGTGACGCTCACTAGCATTACATGTCCTTTTCCCTCCCCACCATTTACCACCTTCTCAGACACGTCTGTTTCAGTAAACAATTGTATCTCCCACGTTTTATCGACTCTGGAGCATCTGTCCTACAGATTTGTACTTTGGCGTTTCTACTTTTCCTTGAGCTTTATGAATAAATTAACAGCCTGTGTGATGAGTTGGGGATGTATCTATCCCTTTGCACCTGGACACTGCCCAATCAGGACTGATACTATCAGACTGTGTGGACACACCCTTTTGATGCTGGAAATAGAAACGCCCAATTGTTTATTTATGAATTGATATTTTGTGGCTGAAGTATTTACAACAACAGACATGCCAGAAGAGAACAGCTTGACTTTTTAACTTTTTTTTTTATTAATTTGTGCAAAATTAGAGTGTTTTTGATTTACTTATAAAAGCAATTTTTAAATATTACGATGTACACAGTTTACCAAAGCTCGGACTCCCTTTTCAAGGTTACAACACTGTTTCTTCATTTGGTTAACAGGAACCTGTTACTAGACTCATGCTGCCTGAACCATGCGCAGAATTAATAAGAGCCAGTGGCATTTCAGAGAACACATAGTTTGAAAATCTGGCTGTGGACTAAAAGGTAAGACCTGACTAGTCAGGTGTTCCCCCACGATCGGCTTCTCTCCACAGTGCTCCATGTGATTAAGGTCTAGGACACACGGCGAGAAAAACGGTGCGAGTGGAATGCGATAAAAAAAAATTGCATTCCACTCGGACCAATATTACTCTATGGGGCAGCACCCATGAGAGATTATTTTCTCAGCCCTAATCAGACCGAGAAAACAGTCGCAGCATGCTGCGACTATAATACGATCCTGTTCCACTCGCACCTATGCAAGTCTATCGGGGCGAGAAAAACATCGCACTGCTCTTGTGTTACACCGGTGTAACGCGAGAGCAGAGCGATTCTCGCATCAGCCGGCAATGGAGGAGATAGGGAGATAAATCCTTACCTCTCCTCCGCAGCGCCGGCCCTCCCCTCCACAACTGTGGTCTGATCGCACGATTGGACCATAGTCGCATGACACTCGGCTCCCATTGTGCTGCGAGCGTGTGCAGAGTGTCATGCGAGCAGTCGCACAAATCCCAGTGTGGCCTTGGCCTAACAGGTCTCCACCTATATACACATATGGGAGACACATGTCAATCAATTGGGGCAGAGTAGGAAGAATGTTAAATGCCTACACACGGTGGTGCCCTACCGATGAATTGTATGCCGGAAGAAACGATTGAATTACCCAACAAATAAGTGTTTTTTTTGTTTGTCGAGTGTTCACAAGCATGTTAGCGCATTCAGATAATTAATAACTAATTATTGACCCATTTACATTCACCTTTAGGCAAAATATATTACAAATTTCTATCAAAAGATAAAAGAGAAGCAAAACCAGAATACAAATAAACCTCTACCGTAATTGATTACGTTTTTTGCTGTACTTTAATAGTTTTTTGCATAACTACAATTCTATTACCGTGTATTCATTCCATCATTCATTCTGCCTGTTTTTCATGATTTACGGTAAGTATTCACAGCACTAATGTCTAAATGTTAAGTCACCTTCCAAGGTCTTCTATTTAATAATTAAAACAAAGATCTTTGAGACTGGTGCTGTTGTTATCAGGAGAATGTGTTTTACTCACCATCACCAGTGCAGCCAATTCTATGAATGAGAGACTTGTTTTTTTTAAATGTTTTTTTTAATGATTTTACAAGACAATACGTATTTGATACACTGCCGATTTTGCAAGTTTTCCCACCTACAAAGAATGGAGAAGTCTGTAATTTTTGTCGTAAGTACACTTCAACTGACAGATAGAATCCCCCCAAAAAATCCAGAAAATCACATTGTATTATTTGTTTAAATAATTTGCATTTAATTGAATAAAATAAGTATTTGATACAATAGAAAAACAAATCTTAATATTTGGTACAGAAACCTTTACTTGCAATTACAGAGGTCGGACATTTCCTGTAGTTTGCACACACTGCAGCAGGGATTTTGGTGCCCTTCTCCATACAGATGTTCTATAGATCTTTCAGGTTTCTCGGCTGTCACTGGGCAATATTGAGTTTCAGTTCCCTTCAAAGATTTTCTATTGGGTTAAGGTCTGAAGACTGGCTAGGTCCCTCCAGGACCTTGAAATGCTTCTTAGGCTAGTTTCACACATCCGGCATTTCGACGCTTTGCCAGATTCATCACACTCCAGTACAGTGCAATACAGTACAATGGCATCGCAGCAAGCTCCGGTCACATGCTTGCCGCAATGCCATTGTACTGTATTGCACTGTACTGGAGTGTGACGATACGGCAAAACTGCGAAATGCCGGATGTGTGAAACCAGCCTTATGGGGCCACCCCTTAGGTGCACTGGCTGTGTGTTTCAGGTCATTGTCATGCTGGAAGACACAGCCATGACCCATCTTCAATGCCTTTACTGAGGGAAGGAGGCTGTTGGCCAAAATCTCGCGAAACAAGAAGCTATCCAAATTCCATTTAATATGGTGCAGTCATCCTGTTCTCTTTTGCATAAAAGCACCCACAAAATATGATGTTTCCAGCCCCATGCTTCTCATCTGAACCCATGACCTTCACCAATGCCTCCTCTGGATCATACAGATGGTCATTGGAAAACTTCAACCGGACCCAGACATGTTCTAGCGTGAGCAGGGGGACCTTGTGTGCCCTGCAGGATTTTAATACATGACGGCATAGTGTATTACTAACTGTAATCTTTGAGACTATGGTCCCAGCTCTATTCAGGTCATTGACCACATCCTCCTATGAAGCTCTGGGCTGACAGTTCCTGACATTTCTCAGAATCATCTTTACCTCACAAAGCGAGATGTTGCATGTAACCCCAGACCGAGTAAGATTGACAGTCATCTTGTGTTTCTTCCACTTTCTAATTGTGCCAACAGTTGTTGTCTTCTCATCAAGCTGCTTGCCTATTGTCCTGTAGCCCATCCCAGCCTTGTGTAGGTGTACAATTTTGTCCCTGGTGTCCTTAAACAGCTCTGGTTTAGGCTATGGTGGAGAGGTTGGAGTGTGATTGATTGTGTGTGGACAGGTGTCTTTTATAAAAGAAACTGGTTAAAACAAGTGCAATTAATACAGGTAATGAGTGCAGTTAAGAGGGCTTCTTAAAGATGGAATAACAGGTCTGTGAGAGCCAGATGCCGGTTGGTTGGTGATCAAATACTTATTTCATGTAACAAAATGCAAATCAATTATTAATCATACAAATTGATTTTTCTGTTTTTTTGTTGGATTCTGTCACAGTTGAAGTGTACCTATGATATAAAAATTACAGACCTCTCTTAATGTAGGTGACAACATTTGCAAAATCTGCAGTGTATCAAATACTTATTTTTTTCCACTGTATTTAATTTGCCAGTTCTGATAGATTTAAGTTCGAAAAATGGAAGTGAATCTTAGAATTCGGTTTAGCGGGTTTAAGCACAATTAACATATGAATGAGCTCCTTCAAGGAAACGGAAGGCTAGATTTCCTTAGGACGCCAATACTGTTAAAAACAATAGTGGGGAAGAGAGCCAAAGTCTCCCAGCTCCGCAGCTTAGTAAGGTAGACCGCAAACAACTTCCAGCCTGCAGCATGCAAGAGGCCAGTGCCACACAGGATATCAGGCGCATGACGACATCACAACATCGAATTGCCTGCACTGGCCCCCAAACTGCAGAGGAGGTGCACTGTCACTGCTCAGCATGGGAGCTGGGTGATATGAATAATAGTTTATTTTTATTGCTTAAAAAAAAAGAACAATGGACTTTATTATTACTAATAAGTGGCATGCTAGGAGTTATTACCAAACGAAAAGGAGGCACACTGGGGAATCAATCATAAGGAGACACCTTGGGAAGTCATTATCAAAAAGAAACACACTGGGGAATATCATAAGAGGGCTCACTTGGTGATTTGAGGGACAAAGGGGGTCGTTATTAAAAGGAGGCAAAGAAGGTATTATTAGGAGTCACTGATATCTTCCATTACCATCCACTGTATGGTGATATCAGTTATAGTATAGTTAGTAGTTTTGATTAATGATTAGCATGGTGGGGTTATCACTATCATAGCATCACTAGGATAGGGAAGTGCTGTTAAAGCGGTGTAACCACAGTGGTGAGGAGCTCACCACAGCAGTCACACCGCCTTACCACTAGTGATATGCTAATATTAACTATTCGTGCTCAGATAATGCTTACCGAATACAGAGTACTATTCCAGCCGTCATCAAGTAGAAACCACTATCGATATTCAATAAGGTGATATTACTAACAAAACCTGACCAAACAACACCTTATATCAAAAATGATAATCAGGAACAGCCGTCGAGGAACGGTGGTTATCCATTAAATTACGATTCCGCCGTTGTTAGGAAGGGACAGTAAGGGTGGAGAACTAGACATTAACCTTTGTCAGGCTGCATAATTTTGCCAAAAATTTCTCGACCCCTTATCTCGGAAGGGGGTGGAGATATTTTATTGAAATTTGGCCAATATATTCTGGACCAAAACTGCAGAGATGTCACAAAATGTCAGCCCTCTACGGCTTTTCGAAAAAAAAAAAAAAATTATTGCAATTTAAAAAGGGAATAGTTACAATTGTACCTATTCAGCCGGACGAAGGTTAAGGCACATCTGACTCCCCCCTCCCCCTCTCAATGTCGTCATATATATATGTCTTTAATCTATAACCAACTACTGTCCTGGGCGCTCCACTAGTTGGAATGTATGTTAATTGACACTTGCACTTTGTTGATGAGCTTATAAGAACCTTTTGTTCATGTTATTTTAGTGAATCTTAATAAAGACATTTTTGATATAAGGTGTTGTTTGGGCAGGTTTCGTTAGTAGTCATCAAGGCTCAGGTTCCCCATTGACTTGTATTTAGTTTGTTATCCATACTCAATACCAGAATAGTACTTTGGGATTCGTTATGAATAATCCAAACACGAATAGTGACTATTTGCTCATCACTACTTACTACTTCTGCTTCTCCGTCAGGACTCTCCTATGTGCACTCCATAGATCTGAAAAAGGTCTAAGTTATTGACTGAAATGTTGTGTGTATATATATTTGTATTGCACCGTGCGGAGCTGCCGCCCCACCACCGTGCGGAGCTGCCGCCCCACCACCGTGCGGAGCTGCCGCCCCACCACCGTGCGGAGCTGCCGCCCCACCACCGTGCGGAGCTGCCGCCCCACCTACACCCCACCTACTGTCTCCTCCCCAAAATCCTTTAGGATGTAAGCCCGCAAGGGCAGGGCCCTCTTCCCCCTGTGCTAGTCTGTCTATTGTAACGTGTACATGTATTCTGTATGTAACCCCCTCATGTACAGCACCATGGAATCAATGGTGCTCTATAAATAAACAATAATAATAATAAATAATAATAATTGCAAATAAATATCATCTCAATTTTATTACCGAGTACCTAGTTCTTCATATCTACTATGGTGGCATTATTCCATCACATCATTATGTGATGTATTATATACTCATTACTCGTGGCATGGTAGTAATCTTATATAGAAGCATTATTGTTGATATTGGTCTTGGTGTAAAGCAGGATAATATTTGTAATAGGGACCCCCCATGTGGGGAATTAGGTGTGTGTGTGGTTGAGGGGGGAGGGGAAAGGCGGTTCTGTAAGGTTATCTGTGCTGTCAAATGCCAATGCTGAATTTCAGTTCCAGTCCAGCACTTCTAGCAGCAGTTCTATGGAAAAGATTATTAGACTAAAGCTCCCTGTAGTGTTCATTGTGAGTTGTGTTCAAATTCCGGGATTATGGCAACTTCAATGTTTCCCTAAAGAAAAAGGGGCAATAGCGATGATACGAGCATTGCACATAAATCTGAATATGTTGCTGTGGAGCGCTGAGCCAGGCCCACTGGGGAAAACAGGTCTTCCAGTGTTGTAGAAATAAAAACATTCTAACACAAATATATATGGTATATAAAGGGAAAAAACTGACCATATACAATAATCACTGAGACACCTAAGAAATGTTGCATTTATAGGTTTGCATGGCAGAAACAATATTTTCAATGCAAGTTAAAATAGTGGGATTACAGGATGGGGAGTGGCACCTACACCGTGTGCACAATTATTAGACAAGTCCGTATTTGACCCTATCATCAGTTTTATTCGGATTTTCCCACTCCAAGGTGTATAAACTTCAATGGTTATCAGATGAAGCAGATCAGGTGATGTGTATTTGTGTAATAAGGGAGGGTGAGGCCTAAAGGTGGTGTCACACATAGCGACGCAGCAGCGATCACGACCAGCGATCTGACCTTATCAGGATCGCTGCTGCGTCGTTACATGGTCGCTGGTGAGCTGTCAAACAGGCAGATCTCATCAGCGACCAGCCCCCAGCCAGCAGCGACGCGTGGAAGCGTAACTAAGGTAAATATCGGGTAACCAAGGAAAGCACATCTCTTGGTTACCCGATATTTACCTTAGTTACTAGCATCCGCCGCTCTCACGCTGCCAGTGCCGGCTCCCTGTTCCCTGCACTCCTAGCCAGAGTACACATCGGGTTAACCCTAGAACGCCCAAGCAATTCAATCTACCATAGAAAACAAATGACCTAGCAGGCCTGCGAGGCCCCAGGTATGCGTTGTAAGGTTAATTACCCGATGTATACTCGAGCTACATATGCATGGAGCCAACACTGGCAGCCTGAGAGTGGCTATGCTATGAACTAATGTAAATATCGGGTAACCAAGGAAAGGGCTTCTTGGTTACCCGATGTTTACTGTGGTTACAGGTTACCGCAGGCTGCCAAACACCGGCTCCCTGCTCGCTTCAGTTCGTCGCTCTCTCGCTGTCACACACAGCGATGTGTGCTTCACAGCAGGAGAGCAACGTCCAAAAAATGAAGCAGGACATTCAGCAACGACCGGCGACCTCACAGCAGGGGCCAGGTCGTTGCTGGATGTCACACACAGCGACAGCGACGGGTAGTCGCTGCTACGTCACAGAAAATGGTGACTTAGCAGCGACGTCGTTGTCGTCGTCGCTATGTGTGACACCACCTTAAGGATAACAACAATCTTTATCAAGGTGTGGAGAATTATTAGGCCCCGTGCACATGTAGAGTATTTGGAGAGTTTTTGACCTCGTTATTTGTAACCAAAACCAGCAGTGGAACAATCAGTGGAAAAGTATAACAGAAACACGAGCAGCACTCCTGTATTTATTACCCACTCCTGGCTTGGCTACAAATACGGAGGCTTAAGCGGGCTTTACACGCTACGACATCGCTAATGCGGAGTCGTTGGGGTCACGGAATTCGTGACGCACATCCGGCCGCATTAGCGATGCCGTTGCGTGTGACATCGATTAGCGATTTTGCATCGTTGCAAAACAGTGAAAAATCGCTAATCGGCGACACGGGGGTCCATTCCCAATTATCGTTACTTCAGCAGTAACGAGGTTGTTCCTCGTTCCTGCGGCATCACACATCGCTGCGTGTGACGCCGCAGGAGCGAGGAACGTCTCCCTACCGGCCTCCCGGCCGCTATGTGGAAGGAAGGAGGTGGGCGGGATGTTACGTCCCGCTCATCTCCGCCCCTCCGCTGCGATTGGGCGGCGGTTCAGTGACGTCGCTGTGACGCCGCACGGACCGCCCCCTTAGAAAGGAGGCGGTTCGCCGGTCACAGCGACGTCGCCGGACAGGTAAGTATGTGTGACGGCTCTGGGCGATGTTGTGCGCCACGGGCAGCGATATGCCCGTGTCGCGCAACAGATGGGGGCGGGTACGCACACTAGCGATATCGGGACCGATATCGCAGTGTGTAAAGTAGCCTTTAGGCTGCTTGTCTTCCTCAGGCAAAATGGGCCCAAAAAAAGATTTAACCGACTCTGAAAAGTCAAAAGTTGTTGCAAGTCTTACAGAGGGATGCAGCAGTCTTAAAATTGCTAATATATTGGTGTGTGATCACAGAACCATCACAAGTTTTGTTGAAAATTGTCAACAAGGGAGCAAAAACACATTTTGAGGAAAAAAGACGTGACCAGGAGCCCATTATCCTCCAGTGCTGTCATATTCCAGAACTGCAACATCCCTGAGTGCCCAGACATTTCCACTTCTGTGTCTTGTTCAGTGATGGTCGACTTTCCAATTTCCTAACCTTGGCCATGTCTCAGCACTGAACATCTTGTACTTCTGGGCACTCCAGGGAGTTTGCAGTTCTGGAATATTACAGCACTGCAGGATAATGGGTTCCTGGTTGCTTCATGTTTGATTTTTCTCAAATCAGTGGCAGTTAGTCTTGGGCCACACAGGGATTACAGCGATCTCCTCGCATGACACTCGGCTCATGCCGGCAGTACAGCAGAGCTGAGTGTTATGTGAGTGTCACTGCGACTGAGGTCCGACCGTGCGAGCGGACCTCAGCTGCGGGGGACAGGCCGCAAAGGGGGGGGAGGGAGGGATTTCTCTCTCTCTCTCTCTCTCTCCTCCGTAGCTGGCTATTGCCATTCTCGCCCTGCACTCGCAGTACACCGGTGTACTGCGAGTACAGTGCAATTTTTCTCTCGCCCCATACACTTGAATGGGTGCGAGAGAAAGAGCCTCGCATTACACCCGCAGCATGCTGCGATTGTTTTTTCGGTCCGATTAGGGCTGAGAAAATAATCGCTCATGTGCGCTGACACACAGGCTAGAATTGGTCCGAGGGGAATGCGATTTTTTATCGCACTCCACTCACACCGATTTTCATGCCGTGTGGCTTAGGCCTTAATGTGTGTCTTTTTTTCTCAACCTTATTTTGCAACCCTGTTGACAATTTGCAACAAAACTTTTCAACATTCTTTGATCTCGCTAGAATAATCTTTTAATACTGCTTCATCTCTACAAGACTTCTTACAATTTTTGACTTCTCAGAATTCTTTTAATCTCTTTTTTGGCCCATTATGCCTTAGGAAAACAAGCTGCCTAATAATTCTGCTCACCTTCATAAAGGGTGGCGATATCCTTACATCACGCCCTCCCTTATTACACAAATTTACATCACCTGATATGCTTCATTTAATAAGCATTCAAGTTTATACAGCCTGAAATCAGAAAATGTGCAAAAAAATGATGTGGGGAAAATACTCAATTTCCTAGAGGTCTAACAAGGAACATTTTCCTAAAAATTATAGGGCAGCACAGTGGCTCAGTGGGTAGCACTACAGACGTGTAGCACTGGGGTCCTGGGCTCAAATCCCACCAAGGAGTTTGTATGTTCTCTTTGTGTTTGTATGGGTTTCCTCCAGGTACTCCCGACATACTAATAGGGGGATTTATATTGTACTCCCCACATAGTAATAGGGGGATTTAGATTGTGAAGCCCAATGATAATGTCTGTAAAGCACTGTGGAATTAATAGTGCAATATACATAAAATAAATAAATGTGCACACCAGAAAGATACAACAACCCATCAGTCGTACATTTCCCGAAAGCTAGGCAGTGCTGGACATCTGCTTAGCAACAGTGCGACTAGAAGAAAGCAGCTACCTATTAGAACAAATCTGGTAGAGCATTTAAGGAGTTAAACAAGTACTAATCCCTGGAATTGTAGATAAGTGCAGCAGCAAACAAAGGTCATATTGCGCTAATTTCATGCTATCTGAAAAGCCTGGTTACAATCTTGTACAAATCCATGGAAACCGTGCACTGAAAATATGAATCTTTTTCTATACATGCTTTTTTCCCCCCATGTCGATGAGATTTGCAAAGAGAATTAGTTTTTTTCATGGATGATTGACATGCCCAGTGCAACAAAACAACCATTACTTCAGGTGGATTAGAAACTCTACCTTTTGTTTCAGCTGCTGAAAGTGGCAGTTCACAAACCATCTAGAAAGGCCAGGCAGCGGCACCCTATTTCTGGCCTGCAATCATCGTGATGTTCACCGCTGCACTGTTTGGACATCTACACTCAGGGACCCAAACAACGTGTCAGTCATTCTTATTCACGTCAAATCCCATTCTTGACGGCTCGTAAACTTTAATATAGCACACAAATGTATTTCTATAGCTCGCTAGTTTAAAAAGGATTGGACTGCAAATTGTTCCTTTAAAAAAAAATGAAAAATTTCCATTAAAAATCAATTTACAATACGCAATATTGTGATGCATGAGCTACATAATTTAGAGGGGTATTCCCATTTTACACAATTTTGGCATATTCCATAAGAATATTTTCAGGCGCAGGCTTCACCTACAGGTTAAATAGGGAGAGTTCAGCTTTGTCCATCACTCCCATTAATTAAAATAAAAAATTCACTACATTCATTTACCCTGGCGCCTCATAGGCTCCTTCTTCAAGTGAAAAACAAGAGAAAGAGAGCCATAGAATGAGGGATCAACCAGACACAATATATAGAAGTGTATAAAAGTAGTTTTTATTGATGCTTGCGAAAAAACTCACCAGACACTAAGGGGCACTTTGCACACTACGACATCGCACGTGCGATGTCGGAGGGGTCAAATTGAAAGTGACGCAAATCCGGCATCGCACTCGACATCGCAGTGTGTAAATCCTAGAGGATACGATTAACGAGCGCAAAATCGTCGTAATCGTATCATCGGTGTAGTGTCTGGGAAATCCATAATTACTTTGCAGCGACAGGTACGATGTTGTTCCTCGTTCCTGCGGCAGCACACATCGCTGTGTATGAAGCCGCATGAGTGAGGAACATCACCTTACCTGCGTCCCAGCTGCAATGAGAAGGAAGGAGGTGGGTGGGTTGTTTACATCCCGCTCATCTCCGCCCCTCCGCTCCTATTGGTCGCCTGCCGTGTGACGTCGCTATGACGCCGCATGACCCGCCCCCTTAGGAAGGAGGCGGTCCGCCGGCCAGTGCGACGTCGCAGGGCGGGTGAGTGCATGTGAAGCTGCCGTAGCGATAATGTTCGCTATGGCAGTAATCACATGATATCGCACCTGCGACGGGGGTGGGGACTATCGCACTCGGCATCGCAAGCATCGGCTTGCGATGTCGTTGTGTGCAAAGTGCCCCTAAGGCGGGCTTTGCACGTTGCGACATCGCAAGCCGATGCTGCGATGTCGCACGCGATAGTCCCCGCCCCCGTCGCAGGTACGATATCTTGTGATAGCTGGCGTAGCGAAAATTATCGCTACGCCAGCTTCACATGCACTCACCTGCCCTGCGACCGTCGCTCTGGCCGGCGACCCGCCTCCTTCCTAAGGGGGCGGGTCGTGTGGCTTGATAGCGACGTCACACGGCAGGCGGTCAATAGCGGCGGAGGGGCGGAGAGGAGCTGGATGTAAACCTCCCGCTCACCTCCTTCCTTCCGCATTGTGGCCGGCGGCAGGTAAGGAGATGTTCCTCGCTCCTGCGGCTTCACACACAGCGATGTGTGCTGCCGCAGGAGCGAGGAACAACATCGTACCTGTCGCGGCACCGGCATTATGGAAATGTCGGAGGCTGCAACGATGATACGATAACGACGCTTTTGCGCTCGTTCATCGTATCATCTAGGATTTACACACTACGACATCGCAAGTGACGCCGGATGTGCGTCACTTTCGATTTGACCCCACCGACATCGCACCTGCGATGTCGTAGTGTGCAAAGCCGCCCTAAGTGTCAAGGAAACCCACACAATGAACATATACAATTAAAAACATTCAAAAAACACACATTTGGACCACCAGAATGTCAATACAAAAACACTAAGCATAATACAGGACTGGGTAATCAGAAAATCCAATAGAACAGACAGTATGTAGAACACAATAATATGATCAACTGAGCAGGTTATATCTGCTGGCAGAGATGGAAATAAGCCCACACATAAAATTAGGATTTGGATAAATGGTCAGATGTTAACCAAAGTGAATCAGTTGAGTCCTCTCTCCCCATGAGTGAATTCATGACAGTAAAGGCCCAGTCACACTAAACAACTTACCAGCGATCCCAACAACGATCCAACCTGATAGGGATCGCTGGTAAGTTGCTAGGAGGTCGCTGGTGAGATGTCACACTAGCGACACTCCAGCGATCCCACCAGCAACCTGACCTGGCAGGGATCGCTGGAGCGTCGCTACACAAGTTGCTGGTGAGCTCACCAGCAACCAGTGACCAGCCCCCAGCCAGCAGCGCCGCGTGGAAGCGATGCTGCGCTTGGTAACTAAGGTAAATATCGGGTAACAAACCCGATATTTACCTTGGTTACCAGCGCACACCGCTTAGCGCTGGCTCCTTGCACACCTAGCCACAGTACACATCGGGTTAATTACCCGATATGTACTCTGCTACGTGTGCAGGCAGCAGGAGCCGGCTTCTGCGGAGGCTGGTAACCACGGTAAACATCGGGTAACCAAGAAGCCCTTACCTTGGTTACCCGATAATTACCTTCGTTACCAGAGTCCCTGCTCTCACGCTGTCAGTGCTGGCTCCCTGCTCCCTGCACACAGCCAGACTACACATCGGGTAATTAACCTGATGTGTACTGTGGCTACGTGTGCAGAGAGCAGGGAGCCGGCACTGGCAGCATGAGAGCGGGGATGCTGGTAACAAAGGTAAATATCGGGTAACCAAGGTAAGGGCTTCTTGGTTACCCGATGTTTACCGTGGTTACTAGCCTCTGCAGAAGCCGGCTCCTGCTGCCTGCACACTTAGTTGTTGCTCTGTCGTTGTCACACACAGCGATGTGTGCTTCACAGCGGGACAGCAACAACTAAAAAATGGCCCAGGACATTCAGCAACAACCAACGACCTCACAGCAGGGGCCAGGTTGTTGCTGGATGTCACACACAGCAACATCGCTAGCAACATCGCTGCTATGTCACAAAAGTTGTTCGTTAGCAGCGTTGTTGCTAGTGATGTTGCTTAGTGTGACGTAGCCTTAAGTCAAAATAAATAAATAAAGCTTATAGGCTTCTTCTTCCCCACACAGTTGCTCTGCTGGTCATTGCATGGCCTCCTGCCACAATGTCTTGTCTAACGCAGTTCTAACTGACTTCAGAAGTCACACATGGCAGAGCCATATAGAGAACAGTAGGGTTATAATTATTGAAGTATCAGACAATTTTATTTTTCCTAATCCCTCCTAATTATGTATGTAATGTAGTGTAGGTAAAATAAAATACCTTATTAAACACTGTATTAAAATACCAATTGCAGTCTTCACCGGTTCCCGTACCGTTCTAGTCCTCTCCTTGCCAATGTGACCATTCTTCAGCTTTTCTAGCTCACTCAATGTCTACTGTGTAGAGCAGCTGTTGTTCTCCCAATGCACGATATGTATAATAAGGGTGTATTTAAGCAACCGTAAACGTCGAACCAAGATTGGCCCTCAAAGCTCAGATTGGCCGTGCGACCCAAGTGTGACAGCTGCATAGAAATATTTATGAAGCGGTCATGCTCCGGTGAGAAGATATGAGGCCAGTCCGAGCATAGAGGTCGAATTTTGGTCCAATCTCATCTGAATGCACCCCAAGAAAGCAACTTTTGGTTCAAACATAAACCACTGTGTCAAACAACTGGTCAGATTTCAGGTCAAGGAGGTCAGAAGATAACTAGAGCAGTGGTAGAAATTCGGGAAGACAGCGATCGGTAAGTGTTACACTTACACTACAATACTTTATTAGGAGGGATTAGGCTAGAGCCACAACACAGTATAAAAAAATCAGTGCGGTTTTCATCCAGAAAACTGATGGCTTTTTTCTTACTTCTCATCAGTATGAAGTCACTATGCAATCAGTTTTTTTAACTCAGCAGCTATTAATCATGTACAAATCCATTGCATGTTTCCTATGTTACAGAAATGTAATGTATCCATAAAAATCAGATGGCATCCAATTTTTTTTCTGAATGGATGAGTCTCAAATGATTTCAGAGTAAAATGACAGCATGCTGTGATTTTTTTTCACACTTTTTGGTGAAAATAAAATACCCATCTGCACTGCCTCATTGAATAACATGGGTCAGTGTGCTATCTGCTAAAAACAAATGGGTAGCACACGTCCAATTTATACACTCGTCTGAATGAGCCCTCCTTAAAAGGAACCTGTTACTAGTTTTAGCCCTATAAGTTGCGGCCACCACCAGTGGGCTCTTATATGCAGCATTCTAAGTTGCTGTATATAAGAGCCCAGGCTGATGTGTAGACCAAAAAAAAAACTTTACAATACTCACCTAAACCGGTCGCTGCGGTGGAGTTGGGTCAAATGTGCGTCTTCGTCCTCCGGTGCTGGCACCTCATCTTTCGGCCATCTTCGCCCTCCTTCTGAAGCCTGTGTGCATAACGCGTCTACGTCATACACACGTGCCGGTCCCACGCATGCCAACTACAATACTTTGATCTGCCCTGCTCAGGGCGCGCCTGCTCAGGACCTGAATGCCGGCGAGTGTGTATGATGTCGGACGAGTCATGCTCCGCGGCTTCAGAAGATGAAGGACAAAGAGGAGGCGCCGGCACCGGAGAACGGAGACGCCCATCTGACCCACATCCACCACAGTGACCGGTTTAGGTAAGTATTATAAAGTGATTTTTATGTTCTACACATGTTAGAATGCTGTATATAAGAGACCACTGGTGGTGGCCGCAGCTTGTAGGCCGAAAACCCGGTGACAGGTTCCCTTTTAGGGAAAAAGTAAATTGCTGAGTTATCTACTTTAAGGCAGTCTACAAAAATGCTAGGGAAGGAGAGTATGGTTACATAGGTTGAAAAAAGACCTAGGTCCATCTAGTTCAACCCTAATTGTTTTCAATTCTAAACTATTTTTTTTTTAATTGACTTACCAGTTTTTTTTTTAATTGACTTACCAGTTTTTGCTATGGATCTGTGAGTAATCCACAGCAAAATCCACAATAAGTTTTTTAATTCCCAATTGAACTGAATGGAACAAAAATCCATGCTCAATCTGTATCAAAAATTGAAATGCTGTGGATTTAAAACTCTGCAGATCTGGAGAAGTTCCCCACAGCATATGGATAAGATGTGTTGAAGTCTCACCCACAATGCTTTTACCATATTCTGCTGCATATTTCTAGAAGAAAAATCAGCAGCCATTCTTACCTAAGACTAAGGCGGGCTTTGCACACTGACATCGCAAGCCGATGCTGCGATGCCGAGCGCGATAGTCCCCACCCCCGTCGCAGCTGCGATATCTTTGTGATAGCTGCCGTAGCGAATATTATCGCTACGGCAGCTTCACATGCACTCACCTGCCGTACGACAGCAAACCGCCTCCTTATTAAGGGGGCGGGTCGTGCGGCGTCACTGCGACATCATACGGCAGGCGGCCAATAGGAGCAGAGATGAGCGGGATGTAAACATCCCGCCCACCTCTGTCCTTCCACATAGCCGACGGGAGCTGCGGTGACGCAGCTAGGAGATGTTCCTCGCTCCTGCGACTTCACACACAGCGATGTGTGCTGCCGCAGGAGCGAGGAACAACATCGGACCATCGTGTCAGCGTAATTAAGGAATTCGCCGACGCTACACCAATGATACGATTACGACGCTTTTGCGATCGTTAATCGTATCATCTAGGATTTACACACTACGATGTCGAGAGCGACGCAGGAAGTGCGTCCCTTTCGACATGACCCCACCGACATCGCACCTGCGATGTCGTAGTGTGCAAAGCCCCCCTAAGGGTCCATTTTCACAGGCCGACCAACGGCACGTTATGACCAACAATTGGTAAACCTTTAACGGTCAGCTTTCATTTAATAGCTAATACACATGCTGAAATAAAAGGTGCATACTGAACGATCTATATATCACTCAGCGCACACAGGCTGCCATGGCTGTCGGCAGGGTGAGCTCTTATTACAAAGGATGGTGCACCGCCGAGAATGACGATCTGTTGCGCTACAGAAAAGATAATTTCACCAAATGAATGAGCATTTTTACACTGCAGGATAATCATGAACGAATGTTTTTAAGAATGCTCATTCACGATTGTCTTCCAGTGTAAATGCAGCTCAACGTGAACAGATTTCACAAGTATACAGCCCATTGTTCTCAGTCTTCATTCTTATTTCCAAGACCTTGTTCTCATCTCTCTGTTAACAGTGTTCTGTATATCAGCTGTCATTGTGAGTAGTGTGTAGGTGGAAAGCGCCGCATATTGTTCTTAACACTGAGACATTAATGTCTTTCACATTGAATCGTTAACTTTGCAACTTTTTTTTCATATGTGGTTTCTTATTAAAGGGGTTGTCTGCCCCAAAGAAAACTTTTAGCATGCTGTTCAGCTTGAGGCTTCTGAACGATGTATAATATATATACTTTTAGGATTTTTGTGCTAATGATGGTTTTAAAGACAAATGATATATAGAACATGCATAACATGGACTGTGCACTTAAAATAATACTATTAAGGTCAAATTCAGATATTTGTCCATATAGAGGGAAGTATCACGTATTGTGACCCATGCTCGATAATGGGGTTCGTTCTGCAATATTATAGTTTGTAGGTCCCTGTTGATTCCATATGTTTTTAATGTTTTTAAAGTGTGCCTTAGTAAAGCCTAAATAATATAGGATTTAAGCTGAATTCAGATTTCTTTGACACATGGACTGTGTATGAATCATGATATACGGGACTGGCAAATGGGTCTCCTGACCTGAACTTAACAGTCTCTTAGACACATATGCAGGGTAATCCAAAAATAGCTTACAGAACATAACATCATACACTGCAAATGTTCAACGTGATTTCTAATGGTGACACAAATCTAGTCTGTGGTTCAGTTCTGTCCAGATGCATGGCAGAATAACCTTGGATATTGACTTAACGACATTCCATTCCTATGGTTGGGACAATCGTAGGACATTGGCGAGTCATTGTGTCCTGTGTAGCCGATCCAACGTACCAGTAGTCTCAGACATCAGTAGAAATCCAAAGGGAAATGTGGAGGTGCACCATCCTGCTGATAGAGGAAGATCTGCCATATGTAGTCTGTGCCGTAAGCCATTCCTTTAACACATCCTAGTAGGAGTGAGCAGCGACAGTATCCTCAGAAACAAAAAGGGACCGCAGACTAAAGGCCGCTTTACACGCTGCGATATCGGTACCGATATCGCCAGCGTGCGTACCCACCCCCATCGGTTGTGCGACACGGGCAAATCTCTGCCCGTGTCGCACAACATCGCCCGGACCCGTCACACGGACTTACCTTCCCTGCGATGTCGCTGTGACCGGCGAACCGCCTCCTTTCTAAGGGGGCGGTTCGTTCAGCGTCACAGCGACGTCACAGCAGCGTCACTGAACCGCCGCCCAATAGAAGCGGAGGGGCGGAGATGAGCGGGACGAACATCCCGCCCACCTCCTTCCTTCCGCATTGTGGCAGGTAAGGAGAGCTTCCTCGTTCCTGCGGTGTCACACGGAGCGATGTGTGCTACCGCAGGAATGAGGAACAACTTCGTTACTGCTGAACTAACGATATTTGAGAATGGACCCCCATGTCACCGATGAGCGATTTTGCACGTTTTTGCGACGATGCAAAATCGCTCATAGGTGTCACACGCAACGGCATCGCTACAGCGGCCGGATGTACGTCACAAAATCCGTGACCCCAACGAGATCGCTGTAGCAATCTCGTAGCGTGTAAAGCCCGCTTAACTACAGGCCCTTACTTTCTGCACCATTCTTTTTTAATCCTCCTGTATATATTGGAGGCTGTTGAGTTCGGGTCGGGAGATATGCAGTCAGTCGATACATCACGGTTTGTACACGGACATTGTGTCTGCCCTCGTCGGATCGCAGATGTTACTTAGTTTGAAGCTTGGCAAGTACCAGCATGGGAGACTGGCTGGGAATCCCCGGTTCCGTGAACCTAACGTCGACAGCTATGACAGATCAAGCTTCATACATGATTTATTTGGCATAAAATCTTTAATATAGAAGCGTTAATAAAAGACACTGTTAAAAATGAAAAACATATACAAAGCTATTAAAGTTAATCTGTCAGTAGGTTTTTGCTTTGTAAGCTGAAGCCAGTATGCTGCAAGGGTTAACACAGAAAACTCAGGGCTGCCTGTCTTACCACAGTCAGATCAGTTGATTATCTGCTATGTTTGTTTAAACAGCAGGCCCCTTACCATTGCTAGGACTAGAATGTCATGAGCAGGGCAGTCCAACACACCCCCTCCTGTAATTGACACCTCACTGTCTATGTACAATCTCTATTGAGAGCCTGGTGTGGGCAGCTCTCCGGACTCTGCTACATGGCTGAAGCTAAAAATTCTGATTGTATCAGAAAGGCTACAGCCAGTAATCTTAGTGATACATTGTTGAAATCAGGATCGCTTTGCCTACAACATGCTGCTCTCATATGAGGTAGCAAAAACCTGCTGACAGATTCCCTTTAACAGGGTCCTACAAACAGTAATGCAACTAGCAGCTCAGAGCTCATGCACAGTCAGCAGATGCATGAAGATCATACAAGAGAGGGGATTCAGCTGTCATAGATGGCAGATCATCCCATTAGAGGAGGCAAACATGGTTTATTACCATCTAAGCCTTTCCAACCACTGTATACACAGTGCTGAAAGAGTGCAGTGTATAGTCCTGTCCTAGTGATCATGTCACCAACAGGTGCCGAAAGGAAGCAGGAAGAAGTTCAACAAAAATGAAAAATGAAGAAAGCTAATGTCAGTCCGAACAGCTGGTTTTGAAATCTGCTTCCTACACATAAAAACATGTCTGATATATAAAAATCACTGTAATAAAAAAGGAAACAATATTTAAAAATTATTTCCGTTGCCCTTTTTTTTTTGTTTTAAAGCATTTACTTTTTCTTTACATCTTCAGCCAATATCGACAGAAAACAATAGAAACTACATAAAAATTAGTGTCAAGAAACCAAAAACTAAAAGCCAGAGGCTGCTGGGAGGAATAAAATTAATTTCCTCCCGGTAGCCAGACTTTCAGTGCGGCAACTGGGCAGCTTTAGAACCCTATTAACCTACAGATTAACTATATTTTTCAATATATTTTACATAGCTACTTTAAAATACAGTGAACTCTTGGTTTACGAGAACAATCCGTTCTGGGAGTGTGCCTGTAAACCAAGTTACTCGTCTAGCAAAGCAAAATTTCCCACAAGAAATAATGGAAGCTCAGACAATTCGTTCCACAACTTGTGCAATGTCCCCTATTGTGCCATTCCACGCACGCACACACACACACACACACACACACACACACACACTATGCTTACCTTACCCTCCGTTCCCTCACCGGCCTCCTGGTTCTTGTAGTCCGCAGGTACAGTTTGTGTATCGGGTAACCATCGCGCAGGAGCTTCTGCTGTCAGCGTCCACATCATAGTGAGGAGCCGCTTGCCTCTGATTGGCCAGCGTGCCGACGTCAATGGCATGAGCCGCTTGCCTCTGATTGGTCAGCGCGCTGCCTTTGACAAGCTCTGACAGCGGAAGTTCCTCCATTGTCGTGATGGTTACCCGATACAGATACTGTACTTGCAGACTACAAGAACCAGGAGGTCGCTGAGGGAACGGAAGGTAAGGTGAGCATAATGTGTGTGTGCATGTGTTTGTTTGTGCGGACTGCAAGAGCGGGTCAGAGCGCGCTGAAAGTACGGAACCGGAAGTGTGTGCGGTGAGTATTTGCTCATACAGCAAAGTTTGCTTGTAAACTGCGTTACAAATTTACAGCAAGCTTTGCTCGTATAGTGAAATACTCGCACACAAAGTTACTCGTAAACCGAGGTTCCACTATGCCAGTAAAGAGAACTACTTGACATGATCAGCCAAATATGATTACTTCGCCTTTCCTTCCATGCCATGCAGATTCAACGTGTCATTAGACAGCGTGGTTTGCAATCCAAATGGAAAACTATATTTACAGTCTATTTCATTTTTCGCCAAGTGGCAATAAAATAAAAAAAAGTCATCAACTGAAGTATATTCTATCTTTCTCTTTACAGCGGCAGAGATCACAGCAAGGTCTTGAGAACAGATGGAGTTTAGCGCTCTACATTTAATTTTAATTATCAGCAGTAGACACAGTATCAGTCGTGCCCTGATGAAGGCTAAACGCATCAAGGTAAGAAAAAACAAAAACGTGTTCAGTCAAATATCAAGAGCCATGGTAATGCGAGACCAGCCTGATTGAATAGATAGGAGCTGCGTTTTCAACCTGTTACTACAAGGTTTCCTTAATATATACAATGCTATCTATTTCAACAAACAGCCTCCCTTGTCCACAGTCATTTAAAATGCAATTGTCTGCTATATGTTACTAAAAAATTAAATATCAATTAGAAAGTCTAGTCAGCGGACATCTGCCTTTACTTCAATTTACCAGTGCTGGTAAGTTACAGTGATGTAGCAAAGTCAATGGTAAGAATGTTCACCATTCTCCCTTACAGGATTACACCCAAGTGTAAGATTACCAACTTCTGCATGATTTCTTTTTTTCAAAGATGATTCCCATATTGCTTTGTGAAGTATGAGCCATGTTTTCTAATGAAGATCTATTTATATTTTTTAAGAAATGTTTGGATAATATGAATATATATCTCATTTTAAAAGGAACCTATCACCAAGTTTTTCTCCTACAAGCTGCGGCCACCACCAGTGAGGCCTTCTATACAGCCTTCGAGAATATATAAGGGCCAAGGCTAGCTCTGTATAATGTAAAAAAGACCTTTATTATACTCACCTGGAGGGCGGTTGGATCCGATGGGCGTCGCTGTTCTCTGGTCCAGCGCCTCCTCTCTTCCATCCATCGCCGTCTCAGCTCCATGTGGATGATGCATCCTACATCATCCACAGAAAGACCTCAGTGGCATTCATGCGCAAGCGCACTTTGATGTGCCCTACGTAGGGCAGATGAATGTATTGTAGTGCGCATGCGAGGCCGGTCTTTGACCTTTTCTTGCACCTGCGTATTACAGTGCTTTGCCCTCAGCAGGAGAGATCAAAGTGCACATGCGCAGAACTGCCATCAAGGCCTCTGTGTGAATGATGCATCCTGAACATCATCCAAAACAAAGCTGAGAATGAAACCCGCGATGGACGGAAGAGAGGAGGCACCAGACCCAGACCAGTGATGCCCATTAGACCCGATCGCCCCCTAGGTGAGTATAATAAAGGTCTTTTTTTACATCCTACAGTGCGGTCTGGGCTCTTATATACAGTATTATAGAATGCTGTATGTGGCGCCCTGGACAAGCCAGGTCGTCACAGGTACTGTAACAACACCCCCCCACACCCCGAGATAGGCACATCAGCCGCACACACAAATCCTTGTTGCCTCCCTCCAGGGGCTGATGTCCACACCAGGTGGGGTGGAGCCAGGCGGTTGGCCCCACCCACCGAGGAGTTCACAGTCCTGGAGGCGGGAAAGGAAGTCAGTGCAGAGTTAGTTGAGTTTAGGAGAGTGAAAGTGAAGGAGCGAGAAGTGGTAGTTGAGGAGAAAGAGCAGACTGACCGTGTCCGGGTACGTGGCCCGGGCACATACAGCAAGGTTGGCAGACGGTGGTGGCCGTCTGCAGGAGAGGCCGATCGACGTGGAACCTAGGACCGGGGACGGGCGGTGGCCCACCGGTACCGAACCGGGGAGTGAAGAGAAGCCAGCACAAACCGGCAGGGCCTATGGACCCCGACCAGGCTTGGAGTCGCCGTTAAACCGGTCAAATCCGTTAGCGACTGGAACCTCAGCAAAGACCTGATAGAAGGCAACCATCCAAACCGAGAAAGGGAAATACAGCTACCACCACAGCTAGAATTCCCAGGGATAGAGCCTGCGGGCAAAAGGGGCTCCTCCGGCACACATCCAAGCTGGGGAGCGGGTTACCGGTGGGAAGCCATTGGAACCGAAGACACACAACAGGTGCAGGGAAAGGCAGCCACCACCACCCGTCCGGGAGTAACCACCGCAGCCAGCTGCGGGACCTGTCCATCCAGCTGTTTGTTTTACCGGAGACTCTGTATTCATCATTGGCTGAGTACCACCATGCCGCCAGGCACCGCGCTGCTCCCGCGACCCTGCACCTCGCCAACCCTGCCTCCCCCGACACCTCACCGGGCCCCGGGACCACCAAACCCCCCTACCCACGGAGGGGAGAGAAACATCTCGGCTGCTCCATGTCATCGCTCCCGGGATCCCCGTCCAGAGCAGCGGTGGTGTCCCAACCTCACCACAAACCGTGGGTGGCGTCACGGACCATACCCTCCAACCCCAAACCACCCCTTTCACTCACGGGCGAGGAGCGCCGCTCGAGTCCCCGGATCCGGCCCACCGCTCGAGCCACCGAGCAGCGGCGAACAAGCAGCAGCCCAGAGCCGGACCCGAGTGCGGTGAGCGCAGCGGCCCCACTCCCCGCCCGCAACACTGTATATCAGGGCTCACTGGTGGTGGCCGCAGGTTATAAAGGGAAAATAATCGTGGTCATAGGTTCATTATTTATTTTCACACGATGACACATATACTTCTATCAGATATACAATAAGGCTACACAAACGGAAAAAAGGGTTAATTCCAAACCTTTTATTACACTAGAGTGTCTAAAAAAAACAACTTTACAAGTCTCCTTTACAAGACCTGATCATCTCCTTGACAACATACTACAAATAAATCCTTTGTAGTCTGATCCTGCAGCCATGTGTTTGGCCATGTTGAGTATTTGGTGAGGTTTTTTTACCCCAGTATTTGTAGGCCAAAACCAGGAGTGGGTAAAAAAAAAAAAAAAAAAAAAAGCCACCAAATACTCAACATGTGTACAAAGCCTCACTCCCACAGCCCACCCCCTTTTCTTTTTTTTCAACCTGCAGGTACTAGGGGTAAGCTCAGTGATAAGGGATTTGTTGCAAAAGCATCCCATAGGCTAGGGTCACGGAAAAGTATAAAAATTGGTCTGATTTTCATCCAGAAACATGGAATTATTTTTTTTTCCTCACTTGTCATCCATGTGCTGTCTGTATACAATCAGTATATTTTTTTTACTGTACAGTTATTCATTATTTACAGGATCATTTACAGTTACCTATGCTACAAAATTGTAATGTAGCCATAAAAATCGGATGCCATACTGTGGCTCTGTATGGTATCTGATTATTTTCTCGTACTCATCCGATTCCAGAGTGAAATTGCAATATGCTGCAATTTTTTTCAGACAGACAGATTCTGTCAGTGAATAAAAATCAGTCATCAGTACTGCCCCATGAAATAACATTGGTCCAAGTGCAATATGATAAAAAAAATTGGATAGTACTCATCAGATATATACGGTGGTATGAGCAAGCCATTAATCAGTCAGTCCACAACACAAGCAATAGAGAGAGGGCACCGTCCCTATGAGATCACCGCAAGCACAGTATTCAGACACAAATGGAAGGACAACAAGAAAATGTGCCAAAAGACTGGGATCATTAACCAGTCAGTCATTACAAATACAGTCTATTAATGAAAAGACTAAAGGCCGCTTTAGACGCTGCGATCTCGCTAGCGAGATCGCTAGCGTGCGTACTTTCCCCCATCGGTTGTGCGTCACAGGCAAATCGCTGCCCGTGGCGCACAACATCGCTTGGAACCGTCACACTACTTACCTGCCTAGCAACGTCGCTGTGACCGGCGAACCGCCTCCTTTCTAAGGGGGCGGTTCGTTCGGCGTCACAGCGATGTCACTAAGCGGCCGCCCAATAGAAGTGGAGGGACAGAGATGAGTGGGACGTAACATCCCGCCCACCTCCTTCCTTCCTCATTGTGGGCGGCCGCAGGTAAGGTGAGGCTCCTCGCTCCTGCGGTGTCACACATAGCGATGTGTGCTGCCCCAGGAACGAAGAACAATCTGCGTCCTACAACAGCAACGATATTTGGGAACTGGACAGCGTGTCAACAAGCAACGATTTGGTGAGTATTTTTGCTCGTTAGAGGTCGCTCGTACGTGTCACACTCAACGACGTCGCTAACGAGGCCGGATGTGCGTCACGAATTCCGTGACCCGCAATGACATCGGGTTAGCGACGTCGTTGCGTGTAAAGCGGCCTTTAGACGCCAAAACCTAAAGATCAATGTCTCCAACTGCAAAGGAACTGCTAAAAACGAAGCAGTTTCTCCAGACATGTGGATGACCTTAGATTTCAAGAATGAAGAATTTTTTGGGAGGCATTTAGTCATTTGGGAAAATACTGATGCAACGACCTTGCTGACTCCAAAAATCCAAAAAGAAGATGGGGTTCTCAAAGTGGGGTATATTTGATGAAGCCAATATTTTCATTTGAATACTCCAGAAAAACACTGGGATTAATGAAAACCACACTTTATATTTACAAATGGTAAGTCTGAAGGACTGAAGGGCAGAATTGGAACTTTCAGGTGTGAGGACTGTCGCGTTTGTGACCATGTAACTGACAGTTGGACATTATGTGAGCCCAATCGGCAAGTTAGGATAAAATGTACCTAAAGTAATAGTACATAAAAGTACAGACAGGGGTGGTGTATGGAGTGTAGATGATGAATATGTGAATAATACAATATTACTATTAAGAAAAACCGCAATTACACGACTCGTTCATGCCAATGATAGGAATCTTCCCGAAGCAATAGTATGGGATCCAGCTGATTCCAGCTTTGATGGGTAGGTGACTTTCAATTAAAGAGTAGTGTAGGATGGTGATTGCCTACTTTGATACTTGTAATGCTATAATATTGATTGAAACCTACTCTTGTAATGCGTTTAATGTTGCTGGAGATGGGATAGCATAGCATGATAGCATATCATGTGTTTTTTAGGACATGGTCTGACAGAGAGAGAGAGACAGTCTCAGGGGGGAGATTGCCCCTGGAAGGTAGTGTCAGCCCCCTGTAGAGGGTTGTGTGTGTACTGACTGGAGTCAGTGTGTGGGTGAGCACAGTGGTGCAAGCTGGAGGCCTGTGACTGGAGATTCACGCCCATATGCACCCCTGGTAGAGTCTGACAGAGGTATGTTGTATTAGTTAGCGCCCAGTCGGGCCAGTCTTTATTGTTATGTCATAAGATGTAATGTGATTGCCATATGATGCAGTGTGTGAGATCCGGGAGGCTGGAAATAAAAGCCTTATGTTCTCTGTATATGGACTATTTGGGGTCTGTGTCACTGCCATCCTGCACTATAACGCCCAGGGCGTAACAGTATATAGATTTACAAATTGAAGTCCCTCCTCTGGGTCTGAATGAGTACTTAAGTTTCTGCAGCGTTTTTTAGACCATTCTGTCAATTATGCTGGTACATGTCCCTGAGTTACTTTTTTAGTAGCAGTTTTCTACCGTGGATTCTAAAGAACAATGTTTTTATTACCATATTGATGTTGCATGTGCCAATACTTTTGGCAATGCCTGTAGGGTTTAGATTAGGTCTTGGTCCAAGAAACAACTAATTGGCATTAACTGAAGAAGCCTATGTTTCTGATGTCTATTCCGGAATGTACGTCAAAATCTCCTGAAGAGATACACTGACAAGCAAAAGGGTAACAATGCAGTGACATGACAAGAATCTGCATAACTAAGATGTACCAAATAGGTGCTAGTCAAATATTTGTATGAGATAGCCAAGATGATGGTCTATAAAATGAAGGTAGTCTCACACTTAAAAGCTGTAGTGGATGGTGAGAGATGGAGCCTGAAAGTAAAAGTTCAAAACATTGTTACCCTTTTGCTCATCAGTGTAATGTGGTTAATATTTATTATGGTGAAAGTAAGTTGTTCTGAGGCCTGTACATACTGGTAAAAATTATTGATGCTATTTTAGAGGAACAGATATAATATATACATTTTAAACTTCAAAAGCAATTTATACATTATATACCATAATAGACTGAAGTCATGAAGCTACTATGAAAAAATCCTTAGGATTCAAACAAAATATTTTGCAGTACTTTTTGGCTGAAGAATAAAAAACAGTGGTAATGAATAATCATTTGACACATCCTATTTATTTTAACATGAATTACACTTGAAAAGTTTTTATTAGTTTTAGGCTATGTTCACATCACTTTTTAGGCTATGATCACATCTGCATTTGACAGCCCTTTCAAACCTTTTGTGTGAGTTTCTGCAACAAAAATGTAGAGCTCTTCTAGCTGTCAAAACCATGATGATACTAATTTTGAGTTAACAAGATCTGTTTTGTGCTGGTTTTTGAACTATCATATGAAGCCATGTCGCAGATGTGAAGAACGGATATTAGAATCTGTAATGATATATTTAGTCTTTATATTCTGTTCACAATTGCATAATGCCTTCCATTATAGACAATTATGATGGATAAATTGTGCAATGGACCCATTGATGGTCCAATAAATTATAACAGGAAAGAAAAGCTCAGCAGAATACAATAATTTGGTCATCTAAAATCAATATGACCCTCATGATATGGCAGAGACAACAGAGTCTAAGGAGTACTTTGCACACTACGACATCGCAAGCCGATTGTTGCGATGCCGAGCATGATAGTCCCCACCCCCGTCGCAGCTGCGATATCTTGTGATAGCTGCCGTAGTGAACATCATCGCTACGGCAGCTTCACATGCAGTTGCCTGCCCTGCGACATCGCTCTGGCCGGCAAACCACCTCCTTCCTAAGGGGGCGGGTCGTGCGGCGTCACAGCGACGTCACACGGCAGGCGGCCAATAGAAGCGGAGGGGCGGAGATGAGCGGGACGTAAACATCCCGCCCACCTCCTTCCTTCCGCATAGCTGGCGTGAGCCGCAGGATGCAGGTAGGAGATGTTCCTCCCGTCTGCGGCTTCACACACAGCGATGTGTGCTGCTGCAGGAACGAGGAACAACATCGTAACATCGGTCCTTCCGAAATTATGGAAATGACTGACGCTACACCGATCATACGATTTCAACGCTTTTGCGCTCGTTAATCGTATCAAAAACGATTTACACACTCCTATGTCGACAGCGACGCCGGATGTGCGTCACTTTTGATTTGACCCCATCGACATCGCACCTGCGATGTCGTAGTGTGCAAATTAAACCTAAGGCTATAGTCATACTGTGTCATAGCTTAGGTTTATACCAAAATTATGACAGCTCTGCCTTTTTCAAAAGAATGGCAAAAATAGTCAGATCCCAGAAATATTCAGTTTCTGTAATTTTTTTGTATTTCTAATCTAGCTACACAGCACACTGTGCTATACTCACACTAAAAATACCAGAAAGTTCCTTGAAATCCCTGACTCAATAACGCTGTGCGAACAAAACATATGTATTAAAGTCTTTAAAACCGAGGTCACTTCACTTTGTGTGTCTTCAGAGAGAAAGGTGTCTATAGGGTAAGGTTTCTACCTTTTGGAGAGTGAGATGCCAGTGTAAGGAAGCTTATAAGCCATGCAATCGTCCTCTGGGAGCCATGTAGAGGAGCATTGCATGGCTTATAAGCTTCCTTACACTGACATGTCCGGCATGTCACTCTCCATAAAAAGAAACATTAACCCTTAGACCCCAGTCAAAAGCCTCCTAAATAGCCAAATCAGATCTCCTGACTTGCAATGAGGAGAGGCAACGCCCCAAAATACGTATCTTCAAATTGAGATTCTAGTTTGGCTTTTATCCTAAGTCATATGGCAAGACTCCTTAATAGATCAATATTGAATTTAACCTTTTCCTATCCTGAGTCCTCCCCGGGGGGGGGGGTGGGGGGGGATTCCAAAAATTCTGTTACGCTCCTTTGTCGGGCCACTGCCTTGTTTATCATTCACATGTGAATAAATTGATTTCCTGTTGATTTATTTTACAAAATTCATTCATATTGCAAAATTCTGTTTTGATGTTGTTCCCCAATTATAATAGGATTTAAATGGGCAAAACAGGAACTTTTATTGGATAGGAAAAGGTTAAGGATTGCTTCTTCCAATATGGTAGATAAACAAGGCACTTCTGTGTGGTTGGTGCTCAAGTAGAATCCAATCTCGTATAGCAAAGAGCAAACATTTGTCAATCAAATAGTTGAATAAACTGGTATTTTATTGAGTAAGGCTGCTTTCACACATCTGTTTTTTCCTGTGCGGCACAATCCGGCGCTTTGCAGAAAAACCACAACCGTTTTTTTTTGCCGTCGGTTGCGTTTTTTTTGCATAGACTTACATTAGTGCCGTATTGTGCCGCATGGGATTGCGTTTCGTCCGGTTTTTGCCGCATGCGGCAGATTTAGCTGATGCGGTGGCCGGATGGAACATTGCCTGGCACGTTTTTTTGTCTGGCAAAACAAAAACCGCATCCGGCCAATGCGGCGCGATTTGCAATGCATGCCTATGGATGCCGGATGTGGTGTCCTGCGGCAAACACCACATCCGGCCGCCGCATGCATTTTTTTCCACTGCGCATGCTCAGTAGCCTGCCGCAAGCGGCAAAAACCGGACGGGCCGCATGTAAAAAAACTTATGCAAAGGATGCGGTTTTGTCACCGCATCCGTTGCATAGGTTTTAGAGCCGGATTGGCTGGCTCTGCTAAAACCGGAGGTGTGAAAGCAGCCTAAGCTTGACCACATACAGTACAAACGTTTTGATCTAACATGGACCTTCATCAGTGCGCAGTGTAGACGGTCTGCTCAGCTTGTAAGTGAATGTAGCACTGGTGTAGCCCACCACTGTGTGGCAGAAGCGCTCACAGCGGAGGACAACGTGATCTATACCAGCGCTACTTTCACCCACAAGCTGAGCAGACAGTCTACACTGCGCACTGATGAAGGTCTATCTTAGATCGAAACGTCTGTACTGTATCTGGTCAAGCTTACTCACTAAAACACCAGTATTCAACTATTTGAGTGCCAAGTTATTTGTTTCTTGCAATAGTCCTCTTCTCTCTGTAGAGGTAATTTGCATATACACTGGTAAAATAAATTGATCACAGTATTACGGTTGCTGGGACTGGAACCCTTGCGGGTGGCGAACAATCAGCTGATTATCGAATAGTCAGTGCCAGGATGGTGTACATGGAGGGAATGGTATTCTTTTGCCTACTGACATGTTATGTTCTGATTATCTATATTTAATTTATGGGTCATGCTAGTATAGTGAATTAAAGATACTGGAGTAAGCTGCAAAGATTGCCAATAATGAATAGATAATCGAAGAACAAACTGAGAATTACTGAGCAGCATTAAGCTGTACACTTTCCCTTCCGCACTACAGCAATGTAGGAATATAAACGCTGAGCAGCTAAGTGGGTGGAAGATGAAAGAATATTTTTTTATTTTTTTTTCACATTTAACTCTGCCCACACAGTGGGAGTAATATGTCAGCAGGACTAAAGCGAATGTGGCTGCGTATTCGAGATTTTCCCTGTTCAAGACGAGTTTTTTTTAAAGCAACAAGCATGTGTGTTTTTCATCTACAATGTAAATGAAAAGATCTAAAATGACGTATTTATTTGTCTGCTCCAGCAACAAAAGCCTTCACCAGGGAGCCCGGCTCTTAATCTCTTTTACATTACAATAAGTTGTAGATGGATTTAAATAAAAAAGCGCTCCCTCGGAATTTAAATTATTTGTAATTATAAAATGTTTTTTTTAAAGGCAGCATTCCCACACAGAAGCGGAGGTATGCTATTAACGAGAGCAGGGGACTCGGAGCTACGAAAAAATAATTGCCATGTAAAACGGCATTGCATATATATTCAGCCCCTGCATCCTGTCAATGCAAGAATTCAGACAAAATAAATGCGGTGCTGAACTCCATGCCCTGCGAGCGCGGGCCAGGGACTAAAGCAAAGAGACATATTAATGTTCTATATGTCATTTATACAGAATAACAGTCTGTCGTCAGGCAAGTGAGAGGCAGCTTTGGCTTTCAGGATGTTGACTTGCAATTTACCCTAAATAAGCCTAATTTCCCTACACATCCCGGTAATTCATTCCAGTGATAACCTTAAGTGAATCCACACAGCTTATACTGAATACTAATCAATAATTAGACAATTTTCGAGAAGCCGCCAATCACACAGTAACCTGCTGCTATGGATGGCTTTCTATTTCAAGTCATGACCCGTGCAATCTCATCTACAGCAGAAAAAAAGGATTCTCCTCACAAAAAGCCAGGAAGACTGAACTGCCACCTTGTATATTAGAACTGTGACAGGAGCAGTGTAAGTTGCTTTTTTATTTGTTTTTCGCCCGCTCCATGTTTTGGAAGTGTGTGTGATTTGCTCCTCCTGCACCCGTGATGCCTCCACTTAGTGGGGGTTTAACTGTATCCTGCTGGAATAGTAGTTTTTGGCCTAGGTAATGTACAGCTGCAGTTCCATCTTTGCTGTAAAGGCCCTGTCACATACAGAGATAAATCTGCGGCAGATCTGTGGTTGCAGTGAAATTGTGGACAATCAGTGCCAGGTTTGTGGCTGTGTACAAATGGAACAATATGTCCATGATTTCACTGCAACCACAGATCTGCCAAAGATTTATCTCTGTGTGTGACGGGGCCTTAAGGAATGATATTTATTCGTCTTTTTTGTTGCTTTTTTTATATTATATATAGTGTAGGGACCTACAAGCATGAGTTCCCATGACGAGGGTTGTAGGCTTCCGTCTTATGGCCATAACACCAACTAAAAACCTCATTTTTTTGTACAGGATACAGCCAGGCCCCTTTCTGTTAGGCCTTGCATATTAGAGTTTCTGTCCCTGTATGATGCACAGATGGGGTACAGCTTGGCAGCCCGCCTGAACTAATAGTATGGGCGTCGCCTAATAGACTGCGGGTTTGTGACTGTGCATCTGCAGCAGTGTTGCCAATGTATGTAATGTATGTAAAGCGCTGTGGAATTAACAGCGCTATATAAATGAATATTATTATTATTAATTTAAGTGTGAACAGCGCTCTATGCAAGCCATCAGTGTGCAGTTTTATCATACAGAAATCGTCCGCTCCATGTTTTGCAAGTGTGTGTGTGATTTGCTCCTCCTGCACCTGTGATGCCTCCACCTAGTGGGGGCTTAGCTTTATCCTGCTAGAGTAGTCGTTTTTAGCCTAGGTAATGTACAGCTACAGTTCCATCTTTGCTGTAAGTAATGATAGTTATTCTTCCTTTTTGTAGCTTTTTTATTTTGTTTTTAAAAAAAAAAATACAAACTAGTGTATTACATCTGTGAGAATACAATCTGTTTTGTTCTTATAGAAAACATCTTGTCTTATAACTGAATGATGTCATAGGTCTCCGCTAACACAAGTTTCAAATTTCTATACATATCCCTGCGGCTCTTATTGGTGCATAGTTCTAAGAAGTTATTTCTTTGTTTAGGATACTATATAAAATGGTCGCATGATGTAATACAGCAGAAACTTTAAGTACACCACAAAGTGTGGGTGCTGCAATGATTTCCCAAGCGCTTGGAAAACAAATCTTACTAATTTGTTTTTACAATGGCATAGAAGGAGGGTATTTCGTTCACACATCAAAACAAAAAAAGTCTCCACTCGAAACCCCAGTGGGAAAAGGAAAAAAAAAAAAAATAAAAAGGAGAAAGGGGCTCAAATAATCCTTCAAGAGTAAGGCTATGTGCGCACGTTGCGTAAATACATGCAGTTACGCTGCGCTTTGTAGAGCAGCGTAACTGCATGCGTCCTGCGTCCCCTGCACAGTCTATGGAGATTGTGCAGGGGCCGTGCGCACGTGGCGTTTAAGAGCGCAGCGCTTCGGCTATTGCCGAAGCGCTGCGTAAAAAGAAGTGACATGTCACTTCTTTCCTGCGCTTTGCCGGCAGCTCCTGCTCTGTCTATGGCAGGAGCTGCAGGCAGAGCGCATGGAATCGGCGCTCACTACGGACATTTCTGCAGCGATTTAAAGCGCACATGTGCTCTTCAGATCGCTGCAGAAATTTCTGCAGTGACTGTACGCAACGTGCGCACATAGCCTAAAAAAGTTACAATCTCTTAGTAGCTTTTTTTTTTCCCCGAAGATTAACATTGTTTATAAATCTATGCCAAACCTGCATTATGAGACTTCTGCAAGTCAATTTCTAACATTGCCTAGAGGCAGGGATTGTGGGAGAAGGCTCAGACACGGCCGTAACAAATCATGTTAAGGTTGCAGCACATTTATCCATCTCACAAAGAACAAACTTTTTGGTTGAGGCATAAAAACCGAGGCATAAAAGAGAGCCCATAAAAAGATCAGTATGACTATAATCACAGTATGTCAGTTGGTGAGCACTGCAACCTGTTATATTTCCAACAATTGTTTAACTAGATAATTCTGGTGGAGCAAAATGGACTGACATATAGTGACAAGAGCAGCAATAGAAGGAGTGATGACAATGTCATCTATGTACTCATTTTGTTGTCTATTTTAAGAATGCATACATTTTTATGCTAAACATAATCTAAAGGCCGCTTTACACGCTGAGACATTGCTCAAGCGATCTCGTTGGGGGTCACGGAATTTGTGACGCACATCCGGCCGCTTTAGTGATGTCGTTGCGTGTGACACCTATGAGCGATTTTGAACTGTCGCAAAAACGTTAAAAATCGCTAATCGGTGACATCCCCCCCTTATTCTCGATTATCGCTGCTGCTGCGTGTACAATGTAGTTCGTCGTTCCTTCGGCAGCACACATCGCTATGTGTGACACCGCAGGAACAAGGAACCTCACCTTACCTGCGCCTGTCGGCAATGAGGAAGGAAGGAGGTGGGCAGGATGTTACGTCCCGCTCATCTCCGGCCCTCCTCTTCTATTGGGCGGCGGTTCAGTGACGCTGCTGTGACGCTGAACGAACCGCCCCCTTAGAAAGGAGGCGGTTCATTGGTCACAGCGACGTCGGTAGGCAGGTAAGTAGTGTGACGGGTCCGCGCGATGTTGTGCGCCACGGGCAGCGATTTGCCCGTGTCGCATAACCGATCTGTCACGATATTGCAGCGTGTAAAGCAGCCTTAAGTTGTGTTGCTAGCTTTAGTCAGCCATGTACAAAGTGTGAACCTTTGATGACAAAGGGGCAATTAACCTAGACAATAGATATTGAGTTTACCAGTGAAGGGCAACATCTGAATACAGTGATACACCATAGCCTAGAACTAGAGAATAAGGAAATACACCTGGCCCGATGCCCCCCTTGCTGCCTTGTTGCTACATACATGCAGGTCACACAGCCATCATAACAGTAAAAGATGAAGAATGGCAAGTAAAACCACACAAAGGGGCATAACAATCGCATTTGCAGAGGGTATGACTGTGGCCGGGCCCATGTAGGAAGGGGACCCATCGACGCCAGAGACTATTTCAGCTGGATGTGTGTCACTGTACAAATAATTCTGCACCTAACAGTATATACCAAGATCGACAAAGGATAGGGTACATTCATACCAAGAAGGGGCCCAGTATGGGGGCCATATATACTTGGAAGGAGCTTAGAATGGGGACCTACATAGCAGGAAGGGGCCGAGGAATGGGAGACATGTATACCTGGAAGGGGCCTAGGCTAGGGACATACACACCAAGAAGGGGCTCAGGATGGGGGACATGCATACCTGGAAGGGGCCCAGGATGGGGGGAGTTATTACATGATGGGTGATAGGATGCAACAAGTATGTCATTACAGGATTTAGAATGCTACAAGGCCCATTCGTCCCACAAACATGCAAATCGGGGGGGGGGGGAAGTAGAGACAGGTCCAAATCCTGCACTGGAGCCCAACGGATTCCAATTATGCCACCTTTCCACACTATTTTAAAGATTCTACAATTATAAAGCCATGAACTGCATTCAGAGTTAGGTACCTGTGTTATTGTCCAGGAAGTACTAATAATCACTTTGCACAAACACATTTTACAACTGACTTGCTATACAGTGGGACAGTTGGCATTTCCCACATTTAATTACTACAAGTTGTCTGAAGATAGATAATTTACAGGATTTATATCCCCAAAACAAGCACTGTGCAGATATCAAGCCGTCAAGGACTTATATGATATAGGTTGTAACTCTGAATCAGTAAAACATCAGTAATTCAATGTATTTATAAAGTTACTTGAAATGTTTAAAAATCTGACTTGGACCTGATAAGGCTCTTCTACGTATTCTGAGAACCCATGCCACAATAGCTTTATGATCCTCTCATCTTTCAAAGTTTTCTTGCCTGGTATTATGTAAATACTTTAATGCCCAAAGAAGACAAAAGGTTTTTAATCTTGCCTGGTATTAAAATAATTATTTTATCAGTTCGGTCAAAGCTGAGGTCCTAAAATGCTCATTTTATAGGGGCTTCTACTTTTAGAAAAGTGGATTCCAAAAGGATAGCACTAATGTAAATGAGCAAAGCCAGATAGTGCTCCTCCTTCAATGCTCCAGCTTCAGGGTTTTGGCTACAGAGGTGATGTTTCGTCCACAGCTGATATTTGTCAAGCTAAGTATGGGGAAATACCGAGTGAACTGCGGAAAGGGAGTGGAAGAAAACCCTATGTCTCTGGGAGGGGGAGATGTGACTGCTGGTAAAACCTTCTGATGGACCCTTGTTCCCCTGAAGTCCCTAGATAGGTTCCGTCCCTTAATGCCGAACAGGATACCTGGCCAAGATGGACAGTGATCTGGGCCCTAGATAATGAAAGGGCAGGATGAGCGCTAGTCAACCCCACTAAGTCCTAAAAACACACAGGGGAAAGCAAACAAACAACTTCTCTCTAAGATGACTTTAGGCCCAGTCACACACAACGACTTACCAGCGATCCCGACGACAATACGACCTGATAAGGATCGCTGGTAAGTCGCTGGTGAGATGTCACACAGTAAAGACCTTACCAACGACGCAGTAACGATGAGCGACCTGTATAATGATCTTGGCGGTTGTTGGTAGGTGTCAAACACAGCACTGCAACCTGCCCAGCAGGACATCACCTTTGAAGAAAATGGTCCGGACCATTCGGCAATGACCAGTGACCTCACAGCAGGGGCCTGATCGCTGGTAGGTGTCACACATAACGAGATTGCTGGCGAGATCGTTGCTGCGTCACAGAAACTGTGACTCAGCAACGATCTCGTTAGCGATCTCGTTGTGTGTGACAGGACCTTTAGGGAGAGTGACAGCAACATACAACAACGTTTCTCCAGATGATTATAAGCCAACTGTTTGCAATCAGGATTATATAGAAAATTAACTCTATCACCAGTGACATACCAAGGGGAAATGCAGGTAGAGTATATAAAGACACAGACTGAGGGAAAATGATAGCAACTGAAAAAAAAAGATCGCTGCAGGGTCCTAAAGGGGGAGAGGGTAAACCCTAACAGAGAAGACACACAAAACTCCATTCACACCACAGTGGATAGCATAGAATATCAAGGAGCAGTTTGTGCAGCCAAACACAGCGACCTTCTGTAGCCGGACACCACAGGTTGTTTATTATATTATTTTTAAGACTAACTTTTTAAATAGACAAGACTGATGCATACATTGCCTTTTCTTGTTACCCTAGTAAAAAGAAAGGTAAAAATTATTTATTTGTTGTTCTTTTTTAAGCAGTCAGTGTTCAGAAAACTTTATAATAGTGAGGTCCCTAGTTATTCTTTTCCAAGGCATCAATAATACCATTTAGGCAGACTATTAACTGACAGCTTTCATTAACTAGTGGAAGGTTTAGGACTATATTGTCTTTTCTGCAGATCTGCGACCGGCGGCCTTCCTCTGGCACTACATTAATGAGAATCTGCCAGCAAACATTATTTTGAAGCAGGAAGCAAACTCTCCCCGGAACTTGTGAGAGTTACTGTCGAAGCACAATAGAGGATGGTTTCTCTGTAACCTTAACAGAAGGTGATGCCTTCACACAAGAACAAATGCTGGAGAGGTGCAGGGAAAAGGCGATTGTTTTCTGAACAGTCAGTTTTATCAGCTTCTCCATCTTTTATGTGGGATCATGAAGACAGAAGATGATATTTCAGAACAAGATTATTGTGTCGGGCAAAAATGTGACCAAGACTTGGAAAAAAAGAAAGATATTTAAGCAGAAAAAAATATTCCGCAATAAGCAAAATGTAAGGATTGAAGCTGAGTATAAGTCATTTTATTGTATTGTGTGCAGGCGTCTTAGTATTTTTACACTAGAGTTCTTCTTTACAAGTACAGTAAAACCTTTCCGGGACCACACAAAATTATACTGTAAAATGGTCTTCTCAAACCAGATGGCCACTATACATAAGGCTGCTTTCACACTATGTTTTTTTAATATGCGTCATGAACTTTTTTTGCTGCAAAAGCGGATCCTGTTTTTGCAGAGAAAAACGCATGCAAACGCAAGTGTTATTTTGCAGGATCCTGTCACTTGAAGTTTATGGGCGGGCATTGAAGTCATGTGATCGGGAGTGAGGGGAACTGAACGTGAGACTGCGAGCCGGCATCTGACAGCTGCAGAGGCTCGTAACCAAGGTAAACATCAGGTAACTTGCTTGGATACCCGATATTTACCTTGGTTACGAGCGCCTGCAGCTGCTAGGAGCCGGGCTCCCTGCACACGTAACCAAGGTAAACATCGGGTAACTTGCTTGGATACCCGATATTTACCTTGGTTACGAGCGTCTGCAGCTGCTAGGAGCCGGGCTCCCTGCACACGTAACCAAGGTAAACATCGGGTATCCAAGCAAGTTACCCGATGTTTACCTTGGTTACGAGCCTTCGCAGCTCTCGGGAGGGAGAGAGACTGATCACACCAGGCTGGTTTCTGGGCAGGCTCAGTAGAGCAAGCAGGATCCTGTCTGTCAGAATGCCAGCGTTCACATACGTTTACGTGCAGTATAGTCAGGATCCAGCAATTTGCAGTATTTAGACACAGCTCAAAAACGCTACATGTAGCAGTTTTGAAAAAAGTTAAAAAACTGCAAGTTGCTGGATCCTCACTATAACGCATGCAAATGCAGGTGAACGCATGTTGATTCGAGTCCATTGCAAATGCATTGAAATGAAAACGCATTTGCACTGGATCCGTTTTTGCATTAAAAAAAACGTTCAGGACGCATGTTAAAAAAACGTAGTGTGAAAGCAGCCTTAAATGTATTAACAAAATGGGTCAGAATAATTTTAAAAGGAATCTGTCAGAAGGTTTTCACTATGTAATCTGAGAGCAGCATAAGGTAGGGGCAAGAGACCCTAATTTCACAGATGTATCACATGACGTGGTGCTTTCTATAGTTTTGATAAAATCACAGCAGGAGATTATCATTAAAGGACTAATTTGTAGTCCTCCATATTCATAAGCTCTTTATAGGCACCACTAATTGGCAGCTTTCTGCCTATACACAGTGTACACAAAAAGCTGCCAAGCAGTGGTGTATACGAAGCTCAGCATTCAGAGAACTGGTAAAACAAGGATTTTATGAAAAAATGAAGTAAGTTGCTCAGTAAGTGACACATTGCTGGAATCAGGGTCTCAGTCTCTACATAATGCTGCTCTGAGATGGGGTAGGAAAAACCTGGTGACAGATTCCCTTTAAGTGGAAGCTTTGCTGATTCATGACAGTGTGGTGCACATACTGTCATGATTCCTGGATTTTTCTGTTGTCATATGCAAATCACATACATGCAGTCATGTGACAGCTCGCTCAGCGAGGAATCATACAGTGCGTGCACCACCCCCTGTCATAACTCAGAAATTCTCACACAGACATGGACAATCCCTTTAAGATCTCAGTATCCTCTGCTGAAAGAAATAAACTTTTAAAGATTTTACATCAACAGAATCGGTTAGGATCCATTACAAAGTACATTGGAACTGAAAAATTATATTCAGAAACAGAAAATATTTCATAAAGTCACTGCCTGATACTTTTGCTAGTGTATCACCTCCATAAAGAACAAGAGTGTTGGGCCTTGAAGTGCCTGATCTTTATTTCCCCAGATACAACTGTCAGTCGAGATTCTATACATTAAATGGTCATCATGTTCTGATTTATTTATTAAGTGTTGATGGCTTTCATAATGGCGAGATCCAACAACCCGTACGTTCTGATCCGACTCTATAGAGTCAGACCTTTACAAAGTGCTTAGGGACAGTTTAGATGCTTAAAAAAAAAAACCCACTTGTATAAAAAGAAAAATCATTAGCACTACGGTCATATAAATGAGCCCTTATACCAGAGCCTATTTTAGTTAATGGGTTGTCTCTCTAATGCACAACATGACAGGTCTCCTCGCACAAGAGTTGATCCTTATAACCATTTTCTATTCACCTGGAGAAGTGATGAGGATCCTGAACATAGCACCCACCTAATACTTTTTTTGAATGTAGTGAAGGCCTCGAATGCCTGACACAAGTAATTTAATATAATATTACAACATACTAGCAAAGCTCTTGACAGGGTTTAACTCACATTGCAACCACTGGGTGGCCAAACAAATGTACATGTAGCATACGCATCTCATGAGAGTGTATCACACCTTTTTCTCTTTTTAAAGGGAATCTATCAGCAAGTTTTTGCTACCTCATCTTAGAGCAGCATAATGTAGGCAAAGAGGACCTGAGTGCAATGATGTATCACTTAGATTAGTGGCTGCAGCCGTTTTGACACAGTGAAAGATTTGAGATTTTGCATGTAGTGAAGCTCTAAGAGCTGCCTCTGCCCACACCAGGCTTTCAGTGTATATTTCCATAGACAAAAGCTGCTATTCACATAAGGGAGCGGAGTCCAACTAGAGGTCACATGCTGCTGAGACCCACTAATGATAAAGATAAGAGGCTTAAGCTAACATTGCAGGTAGCCAATAAAAGACTGACATAAGAAACACAGGGCTGAAGTCTCTGTTAACACTTTCAGCATGCTGTCTTCAGATGACACTACAGAAACCTGTTGAAAGAGTCCCTTTAAAGCTGATAGTTTCTAATCAACCACATATCAGGATATGTTGAGTGAAGACCAAAACTAAAGAAAGATTTAGCTGCATATGTAAATAGGAATTTGTATGGAAAAGTCCTTTAAGGAACGGCAAGTGCCATCAAGCCAAAAGCAACAGGAATGGATTAAAAAGCACACACAATAGTATCTGCATCTCCAAAACATGGAGGAAGTAGAATTCAATTTTTTCGCTCTGTAGGTTCCTTTACTGATGCAACACATTAACCAAAAAAGACAAGAGTCACAGTGGCCTAAAGGGCAATAAATAAATTAGCAAAACTGATTATGTCCCAAAAAATGCATCACCATACCCACTTATCTAATTTGCCTATGCAAGTAAAGAAACGGCTCTCCATCTTTATTTAGAAGGAAAATCCATTTATAGTCAAAGTAATAGCCTGTTCTGCTCATAATCCCCAGCTCTAACCTCATCCACATGTAGGAGAAAATAGATTGTGGAGTTGTATGCAGCGTGCACATCCCCAGGGAGTTCTTTGTCACATAATATGGATTTTAACAATTTAAATATTAATGCTGGGTTATAAAATCTCAAGGTTGCTGGTTTATGTTAAGGACACAAGTAAAAATCATCAGGCATATTTGGAGTAAACTGAGGCTGCTTCATGTGAAACGGTGCAACAATTCAACGTGAGAATAACTACGCCCCGAAGACATGGCTTAGCCATTACAAAAGAGAAGCTCATCAGGGTGGCTGACAACTATTCATTATTAATGTGCCGAAAATACAGCAAATTAAGTCAAAACTAGAGTTGAGCGGACTGTCAATAATCAGGGTCCGGTGGATCACCGGCGGGTTGACCAAGAAGTCCGGATCCGATCCGGAATCCCGCCCCATATATGTCAATGGGGAGCAGAATCCGGAGAGAGAGAGGAGGGAGGAGAGAGAGAGGAGAGAGAGAGAGGAGAGAGAGAGAGAAGAGAGAGAGGAGAGAGAGAGAGAAAAAAAAAAAGGAGCCGGATCGTGCACCCGGAATCCCGCGTTCGGGTCGGACTCGGATCTGCCGCTCAAACTGCGCGAATCCGGATTTTGCCGATCCGGGTCCGCTCAACACTAGTCAAAACATGTAGAAGGTATGTGCACACAGTGTCTTTCAGACACCAACGCACCAGCTAAGTTATCCCATTGGCGGTCTCTTTTCTGAACTGGCTGCATTGGCGGTTTTGCCATTGTTTTTGCGGTGTTTTTTAAAAGTAAAAAAGTAAAGCCCTTCTGCATTAAAATACAAATTTAATGGAAACAATCAGCGCTTACATTTGAAATTTCAGATAGAAAAGCTTAGTAAAGAGTTTAATCACAGTGAAATCTTGGAGACAAAAAAAACCCCAGCAAATGAGTCAATGTAATCCAATCGAGCATATTCACCAAAAGTAGGAAGCCACCCTATAGTATTCATACAGTTTTGATGTCATATGTTAAATGTAGGTGACATATACAGTGCCTTGAAAAAGTATTCATAATTCGTGAACTTTTACATATTGTTTTCATGTTACACCCACAAACTTACAGAGAACTTATCAGGATCAGGCATGATAATCTAAAAGGTATGGGCATAAAGGTGCTGTTCTGCTGCTTTAATTGGTACCTTCAGTGTAAAAATCCACAGCCTCATTGTTTTTTAATCACCATTAGGGGTACTTTGCACACTACGACATCACAGCTGCGATGTCGGTGGGGTCAAATCGAAAGTGACGCACATCTGGCGTCACTCTCGACATCGGAGTATGTGAATCCTTTTTGATACGATTAGCGCAAAAGCGTCAAATTCGTATCATCGGTGTAGTGGCGGTCATTTCCATAATGTGGCGGCAGCGACAGGTACGATGTTGTTCCTCGTTCCTGCGGCAGCACACATTGCTGTGTGAGAAGCCGCAGGAGCGAGGAACATATCCTTACCTGCGTCCCGTGGCTCACGCCGGCTATGCGGAAGGACGGAGGTGGGCGGGATGTTTACGTCCCGCTCATCTCCGCCCCTCCGCCTGCCGTGTGACGTCGTTGTGACGCTGCACGACCCACCCCCTTAGGAAGGGGGCGGTTCGCCGACCAGAGCGACGTTGCAGGGCAGGTAAGTGCGTGTGAAGCTGCCATAGCGATAATGTTCGCTACGGCAGCTATCACAAGATATCGCAGTTGTGACAGGGGCGGGGACTATCGCGCTCGGCATCGCAACCATCGGCTTGTGATGTCGTAGTGTGCAAAGTACCCCTTAGAGTTTTCAGTGCAATTAGCTGTTCATGCATTAGGGCGAGACTATGGGTTAGGACAGTGGGTAGTGTCTTCATCTCTGCCACAGGCCTCAGCTACCTCTGCTGTAAGTATCTTCATTCTGTTTAAAATTCTGCATTGGCCCCGTTTTTAGCTGTAGGAGGCGCTTGTGCAGATCGACTTTGTTGCAGGCTTCAGTAAAAGGGCACTAGTGTCGGCACATGCGCACATTAGTCTCCCAGAAGACTTTAGGAAAATGGGGTCGTGGCAGCACATGTACAGACTGAGATCTCGACTTGTCATTGACGAAAATTGAGATGTGCATTTGTATTTAGTCTCATGTAGTCCGATAGCCTTAAATAAAATCCTGAGTGACCACCTCAAAAAGTCGCCTTATTAGTCATTTGAATTCACCTTTGTGTAATTTATTCTCAGTATAACTACAGCTGTTCTGTGAAGGTGTCAGAGGTTTGTTTAAGAACATAAGGGATTAAACAGCATCAGGAAAAACAAGGAACATACCAGACAGGTCAGGGATAAAGTTGTGAAGAGTAAAGCAGGGTTAAGTTATAAAAAAAAAAGTCAAGCGCTGAACATCTCATGGAGCACTGTTAAATCCATCATCTAAATATGGAAGGAGTATGGCATAACTGCAAACCTACCAATATATAGATGTCCACCTTCATTGATATCCCAGGCAAGGAGAGAGCTAATTATAGAAGAAGCCAAGAGGCCCACTCATTCAGGTCACTCTGAATGAGCTGCAGAGATCCACTGTTCAGGTGGGAGAATCTGTCCAGAGGATAACTATTAGTCATATGCTCCACAAATCTGACCTTTATGGAAGAGTGGCAAGAAGAAAGAAGTTTTAAAAAGCAAACCAAAAGAAATCCCATAGGGGAAACAGCGAGCGTATGGAAGAAGGTGATCTGGTCAGAAGAGACCAAAATAGAACTTTTTAGGCTAAACATGTGCAACAACTAACACCGCACATCAACCTGAAAACACCATCCCCACCTTCAAACATGGTGGTGTCACCATCATGCTGTCTCCAGATGTTTTTCTTTAGCAGGGCAATCCTGGAGGAAAACCTGTTAAAGGCTGCATAGACTTGAGACTGAGGCCTAGATTTACCTTCCAGTAGGACAATGACCCTAAATATACTGCCAGAGCTTCAATGGAATGGTTTAGATGAAAGCATTATTCATGTGTGAATGGCAAGTAAAAATTCAGCCCTAAATCTCATTGAGAATCTGTGACAAGACTTGAAAATTGCTGGTCACAGACGTTGTCCATCTACTGTCACTGACCTAGAGCTATCTTGTAAAGAACAATAGGCGAAAATCTCAGCCTCTAGATGTGCAAAACTGCAGACATCTCAAAAGACTTGCAGTGGTTACTGCAGCAAAAGTTGGTCCTACAAAGTATTGACTCAGGGGGACTGAATACATATGCACGTCACAGCTTTCAGATTTATATATTTAAAATATTTAAAAACCCATGTATAATTAATTTACAATTCACAAATACTTGCTACAGAGCAGAGCCATCACTCCTCTTATAAAAGTGGAGCTCTGTGCTACTTTACAATGACCTTATTGTCTGTATATGTCTATGCTTAATTGTCAAGGGCTGCAGAATCTGTTGGCACTATAAAAATAAGATTATTATCAAAATTAAAAGTGCTTACCACCCACTTATCCCATATCTCCCCCGCAAAAAAAAGTGATCATCAACAGTCCAACAGATGGAACCTTTATTGAAAATTTGCACAAAGTGTAAAGAATCATATACTCAGGACCATATATCAGCCACTCAATCATGTAGTAGGGCATGAAAAGGATCTAGCACAGATTTTATACGGGGGCCAAACAATGCCAAAGTATGCTCAGAGCCAAACCAATCAAATCATTTTGATTGATCAGTTGCAAAGATTAAGGATATAAAATCCCCCCCCCCCCGCCTATTCTAGGTCTGGTTTGGTTTCTTTGCAGGTAATTCAAAAATGTTTCAAATAAGTGTAATGGGAAAATTAATTGTCATTTGAACATATGTTGCATAAACCAATAGTACAAGCAAATATAACAACTTTTGGAATATATCTTAATCAGAGAAATGGGCTTCATTCTGCAATTATGAGCCACTTCTCGTGAGCTACTCATTTACTCTGGAAAACAACAATAAGATCTGCCTTTATCAAAACAAGGCCAACAGATAGCTCACTGAAGAATTAAGAGAGAAGGGTGAGGTAGAGAAGTAAAGGCACACGGGGATGGTGCTACTACTTTCTAGAAATTGTTCATTTTAACAGTGCTGGATTCACAGCTACACTGCTCAGTACTGATTTATGATGTCCTCCATCCTGCTTCTTCTGAATAAATGCTGCAGAAAAACAGGAGAGCCATACCTAAGTGTGCTGTGTATGGGAGACATCATAACAGCTAGTTGTCTCCCACTAGCTCATAGACACCTTCAAGGGAACCTGTCACCACTTTTTTGGCCTATAAGCTGCGGCCACCACCACTAGTCTCTTATATACAGCATTCTCACATGCTGTATATAAGAGCCCAGGCCGCTGTGAGAACATGAAAAACACTTTAGAATACTTACCTAACGGTCGCCCTGTGGGCCTTAAGGGTGCTTAACATGCTGCGACATCGCTAGCGATCTCATTAGTGATGTGACATGCGATCTGCCGAGATCGCACATAGGTCGCTTTTATAGCGCCGGTCACATGTGCGATCTCGGCAGATTGCATCTGCGATTTGGCGTGTCACATCGCTAACGAGATTGCTAGCGATGTCGCAGCGTGTAAAGCACCCTTTATGAGCGCCTCCATTGTCCGGTGACTTTGCCTCCTCTTTCGGTCATCTTCGTCCTCTTTCTGAAGCCTGGGTGCATGACGCGGCTACGTCATACACACTTGCCAGTCCAGAGCAGGCGCACTACAATACTTTGATCTGCCCTGTGCAGGACCTCAATGCCGGCGAGTGTGTATGACGTCGGACCCGTCATGCACCGCGGCTAGAGAAGGAGAACAAAGATGGCCAAAAGAGGCGGCGCCGGCACCGGACAACGGAGACGCCCATAAGGCCCACAGCGCGACCGTTAGGTAAGTATTATAAAGTGTTTATGTTATACTCCCAGTCTGGGCTCTTATATACAGCATGTTAGAATGCTGTATATAAGAGCCTGGTGGTGGTGGACGTAGCTTATAGGCCCTAAAACTGGTGACAGGTTCCCTTTAAAAGGTAGATAGAAACTGCAGGGAAACTAGTTAAACTGCAGGATACAAATCATGTAATAGTGAGAAAGAGTCATTCCTCAAGTGTATAGACATGACAACCTTTTCTGAAAAGTTACCTAAAAAGACAGCTACACTTTAAGGCTGGGGTCACAGGAGTGCACAGAGAACATCGGATGCAATATGCTAATGACACTCGGCTCAGACTCTGTCTTTCGCATGTGAGAATCGGAGCACAGGTGAGGAGGAGAGATTCATTTCTCCATCTTCTCCTTCGTTTCTGCATATACCGGACTGCACTAAGATGTCATCGGTGCAGTCCGATGTTTCACACGCACCCATAGACTTGTATGGGTGCAAGTGATCCGAGACGCACTGCCAATCACAGCATGTGTATATGCTTTGAAATAATAAAACATCACAATAGTATCATAAACTGTCTAAAATCTGTTATAAGTCGCTGCTTAAAATAATCACTTGGGTTACTAAAGAGTAATTTGCTGGCGTACGTCAACTCTATTATTTGGCTCATGAGTAACAACGTATGCAACAGATCAAAAGATGCGACGCGGTAACAGTTTTTATGGATACAACAAAAAACAAAAAGATATTGCTACGGTCTCTTAATGATATGATGATTAATTATTTAGTTGAACCATATATGTTTTGGGGGTTTTTTTTTTAACAAACCCTCCATACTTGTAAGTTTTAGTTTTAGTTTAAGCAACAGGATATTATTCCTGGCGTAGCCCGTAGTTTTATGTGATAAAAATATTTGTTCTATATACAATATCTAGAGCTCCAGGCAAACCGTGAAACAAAGGATTAGCAAAGTGAATAACACAGCAATATTAGAAAGCCCATTACTACAAATATTAATGGAACAGCTTGGGTCACCATAAGGAAAAAATAAATTAAAAAAAAAACCACACAATGTAAAAATGTTATTTGTTGGCACATTTATGGCGCTCTTGCTTGGTCCACCGCTGATTTTTCTACAACTCCACCTCCTGCATCTTGGCCATGTAACTGATCACTGGATTCACCTTTTTTAGTGTTTTGTTTTTTTTTTGCTTCAGATCAGTGAATAACCAATAGCAAAATCAGCAACTATCGGGGTTTCTTCAGCTTTCAACTTGTCCTATAACTCAATAGGATAAAGGAATAACCTCTGCCGCATTGCACTAGGATAATTATTAAGAGTCCAGAAGGTAAAAGGGATAATTTTACCGTTGGTGCAACCTCAGAAGCCAGGTTCAACAATTCACCTGCAAATAATGTTTTTCTACTCTTCAAAAGTCGTCTGCCATTGTTCAGCTGCTATTGACCCCACCACCTTTTGCTGCTCTTGCATTGTAACCTAAGAGGAGCATTTACTGGTATATAAAAAAATACATTACAAAAGAAGAGTTTAATACCATTGGTTTTGCAATTTCCTTTCCAAAATTAGCAGTCCTGAAAAGCCTGACTGTCAATCTCAATGCTTTGCATGAACTATACTATGCAAACACTGGAAGTGGCCGCATGCATCAGTAAAAAGCAGGAAAGCTAATTTAGTTGGGAGCTTACCCATTAGAACATGCAATTTATGGCTTGTTACAGCTAAGAGATGCACATTTCAGCCATGAAAACCAATATGACATGCCATAATTGTAGGAGAAAGTCTGGTGAGGAGTACAGTAAGTGGCTGAACATAAATCCAGACTTAAGGCCCAGTCACACACAACGACTTACCAGCGATCCTGAAAACGAAGCGACCTGATAGGGATCGCAGGTAAGTCGCTGGGAGGTCGCAGGTGAGATGTCACACAGTCAGACCTTACCAACGATGCAGGAACGATACAGGTCGCAGTAGCAACCTGTATAACGATCTCAGCAGTCACTGTGACCCTGTCACAATGTCAAACACAGCGATGTGTCCTGCACAGCAGGACATCGCCTTTGAAGAAAATGGTCTAGACCATTCGGCAACGACTAGAGATCTCACAGCAGGGGCCTGATCGCTGGTAGGTGTCACACATAACAAGATCGCTAACGGGATCGCTACTGCGTCACAGAAACCGTGACTCAGCTTCGATCTCGCTAGCGATCTCATTATGTGTGACGGTACCTTAACACTAGAAGTCTCAGGAATTTCGAGCTCCATAGGGTTTCAATGGTAGAAATGTCAAATGACTCCTCTCTGGGACTTCTAGTGTTAAGGGGCCCTTTGCACACTACGACATCGCAGGTGCGATGTCGGTGGGATCAAATCGAAAGTGACGCACTTCCGGCGTCGCTCTCGACATCGTAGTGTGTAAATCGTTTTAACTACGATTACCGAGCGCAAAAGCATCGTTATCGTATGATCGGTGTAGTGTCGGTCATTTTCATTATTTTGGCTGCAGCGACGGTACGATGTTGTTCCTCGTTCCTGCGGCAGCACACATTGCTGTGTGTGAAGCCGCAGGAGTGAGGAACATCACTTTACCTGCGTCCCGTCGGCAATGCGGAAGGAAAGAGGTGGGAGGGATGTTTACGTCCCGCTCATCTCCGCCCCTCCGCTTCTATTGGCCACCTGCCGTGTGACATCGCTGTGACGCCACACGACCCGCCCGCTTAGGAAGGAGGCGGGTCGCCGGCCAGAGCGAAGTCTCAGGGCAGGTAAGTGCATGTGAAGCTGCCGTAGCGATAATATTCGCTACGGCTGCGATCACAAGATATCACAGCTGCGACGGGGGCGGGGACTATCGCGCTCGGCATCGCAGCATCGGCTTGCGATGTCATAGTGTGCAAAGGGCCCCTTAATGCAACGCTCCCACAATGAATATTTGTGGAGTTGTTTTTTGTTTTTTTTTAAATGAATCATCATCAGGGGGCGGTGATAGAAGCAGTGTGAGTGACAGCAGCGCTCCCTTTCCCCCAGCCCGTTTGAGGATTAGGCTATGTGCCCATGGGAACTTGTACCTGTGGATTTTGCCGCGGAAAACATGCAGATTTATCTTGATTTTCCAGATAAATCCGCAAATTTTAGCAAGTACAGACACTCCCTATGTTATCCTACGGGACATGGGGAGTGCTGTGTCCATGCTGCGGTATGTGCGGCTCCGGAATATGTTGCGGGTGTCCTGCAGCTGCACGTAACTGCATGTCAATTATTCATGCGGATTTACCTGCGGAAATCCCGGCGCTCCACCATGGATGTAGAGGCCGGGACTTCCGCAGGTAAGTTGCACGAATGTCCGCAGGTCTTCCGCAGATATTTCGTTGGAATCCCGCAGCTATGGATAGCTGGGGATTCCGGGAAGGTGCTGCGGGAAACCTGCGGCTATATCCGCAGGTACAAGCTCCCGTGGGCACATAGCCTTATAGAATCACCAGTGCCGCCCCACAGCTTTCATCTCTGCCATGAATTGAATTGTCATTATAATCCTGTCTGTGCTGATACTGAGACTTCTGAAAAAAAAAAAACAGGAAGTATGAGTCTAAAAAAACCCAGTGACTAGCGTAAGACTAGTGGATGAGCAGAGAAAATGTGATTTTCATATATATTTTTGCATGCTTTAAACCAAAGTAACAAATGGAACTAAAGTAATAATCATTTAATAGAATAAAATGTTTTTCATAATACTGTGATAAAATAACAAAATGCACTAAATGTATATTGATTTTCCTTTTGAAAGTTATGAAATTATATGAGACATTCATTTCCTTCTTATAATACACTCTTTAATATCCTCAGCCTGTCTTTTACACCATCTCGCTGGCTTTGGCATGTGGCCAGCAATAATGCAGACGGTTCAGAATTCAGTCTATGGCTTCACGACTGTTATATATCAGATTGAACAACTGTTCTAGGAAATGTGACCCTGACACCACATTTTAATCTTTTACACTGAAAAAAGCACAAAAGACTAACACCATGTGCTTTATCATGAAATCAAAGATTAATTAAAACTCCAAAACCTGTATCACAGTGACACTCTGAAGATGCCATGTGGTGGGGTCAATCACTACCGTCAAGGTGCCCTAGTGGATTGTGAAGACCTTAAAATATTCCAGGACTAGTAAGAGGATTCTGTCTGCCTACCACGTTTTCCATCCAAGAAAAGTGAGGGTAAAAGGGATCAAGAGAAGAACCAGTTAGGTTTTAAATGGGTATACCTAAAAAAAAAATAAAAAAATGAACTGATATTTTGCCAATTGTGAAATGGTGAGAAACCGTATTGGACTGGCCCACCAGTAACTGACTCTGGAAGCCCACTGTTCAGTTACTTCCAAATATTACATCACCTTCATTCACAAAATGACCTACTATATGCTACTATAGAATGATAACCTGGGTAGTATGTTAAATGAATGACTGTCTATAAATAGTGAAACAAGTGCCAACAACTGATAATATAGTGGTGTAAGGAGCAGATCAGGAGATTCACCTGTTCCCCTGTGGGCCAGTCCGAGACTTGACAGAAGGTCATGTAGCATGAAATCCCTATGGATGTCGTTTGTCATCACACCAAAAACTAAATAGTGAAACAGAAGTAACCCATGGAGGCTGGAGAAGGGAATCATGAGCAGAATGATATAAAAGTATCACATTCATTACATATAGGAACTCTTAGAAATCTCAGAAAATACTACTGAAAGTATGGAAAGGAATGGTAGTCATCTATATTTTGTGCATGAATCAAACCCAACCCTTGACACTAGATGATGATAGCAGATTATTAGTGATGAGCTAGCATTACCATGCTTGGGTGCTCAAACGGGCTCAACGCGTGTAACAAGTATAAAGCGGGGTTTACACACTGCAACATCGCTAGCATCGGCTAGCGATGTCAAGCGAGATAGCACACGCCCCCGTCGTACGTGTGATATTGTGTGATCGCTGCCATAGCAAACATTATCGCTACGGCAGTGTCACACGCACATACCTGTCCAGTGACGTCGCTAGGACCGCCGAACAATCCCCCCCTCAAAGGGGAGGTGCGCTTGGTGTCATAGCGACGTCACTGCGACGTCACACGGCAGGCGGCCAATAGAAGCGGAGGGGCGGAGATGAGCGGGACGTAACATCCCACCCACCTCCTTCCTTCCGCATTGCCTGTGGACGGAGGTAAGGAGATGTTCGTCGCTCCTGCGGTGTCACACATAGCGATGTGTGCTGCCGCAGGAACGACGAACAACATCGCTAATATGCAATTAACGATTTTTTGATTCAGGACGACCTCTCCGTGGCAAACGATTTTGGCCACTTTTGCGATCGACTAAGGTCGCTCGTACATGTCACATGCTGCGATGTCGTTAACGTCGCCGGATGTGCGTCACAAACACCGTGACCCCGACGATAATAAGTTAACGATATCGTAGCGTGTAAACCCCGCTTAATAGAAGTCAAGGGGGAATGCAAGCATTTTCCGGAAGATCTTCTGTAAGAATGCTCACATTCCCCATTGACTCCCATTATACTTGGTGCACGAGTTGAGCCCATCTAAGGGTCCGACTCCTCGTTACCAGTACCGAGCACCCGAGAATGGTAGTGCTCGTCCATCACTACAGATTACATCTCTAAAAATTGCATGATGTAATAATGACAGAATAGCATAACGATATCATAACATAACCATTACAGCGCTAAAATAGGAAACTCAACAATAGTAGGACTGACCTTGAGAACCCCCTGTGGGAAATCTGTGCCTTCATTCACCCCTTGAAGATTGGCAATGAATTCCTGACAGCTCATCTTCTTTCCAATATTCTGAAAAATGGAAGGTCATGAATTACAAATGATATATTCTAAAAGCATTAATTAAAATGTGACCAAGGCAATGATTTAGACAGGTATGAAATGGATTGCCTGAAAGTATGGCTTTATTACTGCTGCGGGTTGTGTCCAAAACATGACTGGTGTTAAAACATATATATGTAGTTAGTACATGGGCAATGAGACGTGTATCAAGGGCAACTCAAAAGAAATGTGAGACGACAGCTCGGAAGCTTTTGTGGACAGAAGGGCAAGGAAGCAAATAGTCACGTGCTACTACAGCTGCTGTCCTCATGTGGTATATGATCTGCAAGACGGCACATTATGGGAGAAACATGGACATTCTAAAACTTAGCCTTCTGCTGCCTTTATTTAAGATGTGTCTGCACGATGGCATTCATATAAATTACAATCACATCTTTCTCCAAGATGGTAGTTTACCACTGAACAAGACAGATGACCTGGCCTTGACTAATCAAACCTATTCCTGTAATAAATCACTAGATACACTTCCGTTCTGTGACACGTGCCACAATGCTATGCTTGGTAAGACATATCTGTCAGGAAGGAACATTCATCAAGAGAAGAGTGATGAAGCCAAATCATACCGAATCCGGATGAGTCTCAAAACGACCCAAAATAAAGCACTTTGCTTTGCGTGTCGGTGTCACAGTACCCCTAAATACTATATGCTATAGCGCCAAGTTCTATACGCTATACAAAAACTACTCGACTGTGAATTTAATAGTCACAATGAATATCATTAACTGGGGAGGATGGAGGGGACACATTACTACTTATTATACTATCCTGAAGCAGCATACAATGGACAAGTGCAAAATGGATATTACAAAATAGCTAGCTATGTAAGGGTCATGCAGATGTTTGTCCAAATCTGTCAGATCTTGAACCGCAATGCACAGAATAGTTGCGCGTCATAGAAATATATTAAGTTGTCACGCTACGGTAGGCAGACGGGCAGCCAGTCCACGCATTGCGTTCTGAGATCTGACAGATTTGCATAAACGTCTGCATGAGCCCCAAGGATGGGTACACACTGCGCTTGTGTTTGCTGTCAAGTGTATATGTTCAGGAGGTATACGCCTGATGGTAGACATCGTTTAGATAGCTGCCCCGCCATCACTTCACCATAGGGAGGCATTACCAAAAAAATAGTATATTTGTGGTGACCCTCTGAATAGGAAAGTGCAATCTACAGTACCTTGCTATAACTGCATGCCAAGACAAACCATCCAGATGGAGGCCAAAAGTGTGCTGTATGATAGATGGGAATCTATGGTAAATTTAGGCTGGGTTCACAGAGAGTTTGGGCTTACAGCTCCATCAGGGTTTATGTCTGAACCCGGGCAAAACAGGATTCAGGCGTATCCATCGACATGGCTATTGATTATAAAAGCCGCTTTACATGCTGCAATGTATCTTACAATGTGTCGGCGGGGTCACGTCGTAAGTGACGCACATCCAGCATCGTAAGGTACATTGTAGTGTGTAACAGCTACGTGCGATTGCGATTGAACGGTAAAACGTTCATCGCATGCACGTCGTTTATTTCTCATAAATTGAACGGCAGGTTGTTCATCGTACCCGGGGTAGCACACATCGCAGTGTGTGACACCCCGGGAACATTGAACAGATCTTACCTGCGGCCTGCGGCTCCCGGACAGCAATGCGGAAGGAAGGAGGTGGGCGGGATGTTTACGTCCCGCTCATCTCTGCCCCTCCGCTTCTATTGGCCGGCTGCCACGTGACGTCGATGTTACGCCGAACGTCCCTCCCACTCCAGAAAGTGGACGTTCACCGCCCACATCGAGGTCGTATGGAAGGGTAAGTACGTGTGACGGGGATTAATCGTTTGTGCGGCACATTCAACAAATTGAACGTGCCGCACATACGATGGGGGCGGTTACGATCGCATACGATATCGTATGCGAAATCGTAACATGCAAAGCAGGCTTAATGATGCAGATGGAGTCACAGTGTGCTCTGTCGTGCATCACTTCCGGCCGTACATGCCTAATTTAGGTAGTCCGACATAGTCGACTGCATTTTGCTACCATAGGCTGAAAATAGAGCCACTGTGTGCTCTGTCGTGCATTATCTGCATCATTATAGTCAATAGCTCCATCGGTGAACACGTCTGAGTCCATTTTTGGGGGTTTGGCTATAAGTCCTGATGGAGCCACTGACCATAGGGCCAAACATGATGTGAACACAGTTTAAAGAATATGTCGGGGAAAGCTTGCACAATGCACTTTGCCTTAGGAGGCCCAAGCACAACAGTGGGCCAAAACGATGGTTTGTCCCAACCATTCCGCCGGCACCTAATATATATCTCCAGACTCCTCCATATTCAAAAGCATTTACTCTTCCAAGCGATTCTATGTTCTCTACAAGTAAGCAGCAGCCAGATTCCTGTAGCGACAGGTTATCTCAATAAAAAAACAAATAGATCGGCAGTCCAAAATCAGACATGCTGGATCCTTATTTCAGGGGGCACTTATATACAGTGCCTTGTGACAGTATTTGGCCCCTTGATTTCTTTCAACCTTTTCCAACATTTCAGGCTTCAAACTCACATTTCCTTCCTGTCAATTCAGTCAATAGTGATTCACAAAGCTATTATACATATTTACAACCATGGCAGAATTGCATGTCAAAGGAGAATTCAATAATCTACACAGATTTATATATCCTGGGATGAACAAATTATTTATAATGTTGCCTAAATAATAACAGTTAAGTTGAGATATTGTAAAACTAAAGTATAAAGTAATTGGCAAAATTCTGATTTACATTTAATAGCTGCTATAATTAAAAGGAATCTGTTACCACTTTTGATCTATCTAACCCTTTAATGTAGGCATACAGGTTATAAAATGCTGAAAAATGTCATACCTGTCTGTCTCATATCAGATGTCTTGTGAAAAAATCATATTTTATCACTAAGTAAAATGAGCTCTTCCAGGCTAATGGGCGGAGGCTGCCTGAAAGAGAAATAGAGAACTCCACCTCCAGAAATTATATTAAATAAAAGGGGCATTACCAGAGTGATGTGTGATGGCCGCTCTCTGCTCTCACTGCAGAGCTGTGTGTGATTATAACTGACACTTCTGCAGGTTCCTCTCAGCTTCAGCCTCCATCTCACAGGCAGACAGTGTTATAATATTGTTGCAATACAGCAGAACTGTGAGAGCTACAGCAAATGTGTTTGCAAGAAGTTAAATTTCAATTCTTCTGTTCAGTGTTAGTTACTTGTCTCACAGTGGTATCTCCCCCTTCTATTTATAATAATTTTCTGAAGGCGGAGTTATCTTCCAGGCAGCATCCACCCATAGCCTGGAAGAGGTCCCTTACACATAAGAAAAATGTGGGAAAAAATAATCTGGAGATATCAAGGTATAATTTAATTCAGCTTCCTATGACTTACAAGCCCATATAGATGGCTTAAAGGTGTTTATCCTACTGACAGATTCCCTTTAAGGGAATCAAACTCTAAGAGAAGACTTCTAAGAACATGAGTCCCCTTAACACTTTTCACTGCAGAATAAACAATCATGTTTGGGGTTTTTCCAGGGGGAACTGGTAATGTGACAGGTGGCTTTATGGCATACTCTAATATAAAATATCAAATCTCAAATCATGTCAATATACCACAAAAGAAAAATACTTCAAGATCATTCTATAACAGCACTACATAGATTGGTGGTTTGGTACCAGATTATAGAGGCCAAGCCATGTCCATTGTTAAAGGGAACCTGTCACCAGTTTTTTACCCTATAAGCTGCGGCCACCACCAGTGGGCTTTTATATACAGCATTCTGACATGCTGTATATAAGAGCCCAGGTCGCTGTGTAGAACGCAAAAATGACTTTATAATACTCACATAAACCGGTCGCTGCAGTGGATGTGGCGCAGATGGGTGTCTTCGTCCTCCGGTGCCGGCGCTGCCTCTTTCAGCCATCTTCGTCCTCCTTCTGAAGCCTGTGTGCATGACGCGTCTACGTCATACACACTCGCCGGTCCCGCACACGCGCACTACAATACTTTGATCTGCCCTGCTCAGGACCTGAATGCCGGTGAGTGTCTATGACGTCAGACGTGTCATGTACCGCAGCTGCAGAAGGACGACAGAGGCCACGACAAAGATGGCCGAAAGAGGAAACGCCGGCACCGGAGGACGAAGACGCCCATCTGAGCCACATCCACCACAGCGACCGGTTTAGGTGAGTATTATAAAGTGTTTTTTATGTTCTACACAGCGGCCTGCCCTCCTATATATACAGCATGTTAGAAAGCTGTATATAAGAGCCCACTGGTGGTGGCCACAGCTTATAGGGCAAAAAACTGATGACAGGTTCCCTTTAAAGAGAACCGGTCACCGGGATTTCATACTGACAGACATGGCTGTAATCGCACTGATTGCATTGTTACCTTTGGCAAAGAAATTTGCTTTGCTGTTCTTCGGTAATCATCATTTGACGTTTTTCTGCTAATTATATTCCAGTGCACAGGGTCTGGACTGTAGACTGGGTATTATCCTCCCTGTCTGTGATTCCATGGGCCCTCCACATGCACTGGCCCAGAATAAGAAGAGCCTAACAATTTTCTACAATCTGTTTGATTGTATCACAATGCTAACAGAAAAGCAGAGGAAGACGGATATTTTGGTTACGAGTTGAGTATTTGTAGAATATTCTAGAATTCTAGACATAGACTTCATTATGGTCTGTTGATGAAGCAATCTTTATTTTGGTAAAGGCCATTGGGGATTGCTGCCTCATCCTCTTCTTAAAGAATCTAGCATGTCATTTTTTCCAGGTAATCACTAATTATTTTCTCTCACAATGAGCCAACCAAGATGCCTTAGAAGGCATCTTGATGATTTGTTTTGTTATTGCTGCATGACTTGTGTTCTCAAGATGCCTATAATTAAACCTGTTGGATGGCAGCTGAGTCTTCGCCACAAGAAAATTCACATTTTTTTTGTGAGACACTGGATGCCCTGGGGTCATTTAATTGACACTCGTTTGCTGGCAAATCCCATTTTTTTTATTACTGTGCAATGATTAAGAATACAAATTGCATAACATCTGTGAAGATTCAATATTGCCTAATGACTAGTTGATATATTGAAGTTCAAGTTAAAGGGAACCTGTCAGTCGATTCATGCTGCCCACACTACAGGTTATATGACTGAAGCTAGGTATGTTTTACTCTGAAATGCTCCTGTATCAACAGGTTTTACTTACCTCATCTGAGAGCAGCATGATGTAGGCAAAGAGATCCCGAATCCAGCACTGTGTCACTTAGTTTACTGGGTGCAGCCGTTGTGACACAGAGTTTTTAGATTTAGCAATGCAGCAGAGCTGAGAGCGCTGCCCTATCCACACCAGGCTCTATATATACAATGTCTACAGACAGTGAGCTGCTAATCACAGCAGGGGGCATCTGGACTAGCTGACCTCTAGCTGACCTAGTCCATCAATGATAACCTATTGAATTTAAAGCGGGCATTGCAGGTAAACAACTGCACACAGTGTGATAAGAGACTCCGCCGAAATCTGTTTGTTAACCCATACAGCATGCTGTCTGCAGATTACATAGTAAAAACCGGCTGACATATTTCTTTAAAGATCCATCCAGGAACACAGGGAGACCAGTACCACTGCAGGTGATTAGCAGGTCTCTCCTTACATACATACACACATGACCTGTCAATCAAATAAAGTAATACAAGGAGAAGCGTCTTTTTATGGTCCACAGCTGGATCTCTAAACAGATTCTTTTTTTTAATCATAATATTTTATTTTTTTCAAAGAAAGGTACAACAGTAATACAAAGTACAATGACTACTAGACAGCCAATAGTAAGATCAGAATAAGACATTAAAAGGTCTTACACAGTCATATTACTAACAACAACAAAAGGAAGGGGAGAGGGTTAAAGTAAGGGGGGGGGAGGATAGGTATGGAGTGGGAGAAAGACAGCCTATACATATCTATTTATCAAGGACCAGCCTCGCGACCAGAGGTTGTTTGTGAAGGTTGTGGAGGGTTTTGAGGGGAGGAAGCCCAACATCCCCACTGATTCCGGACAGCGATTTTCTTTCGTAAACAGCTTCTGTTACACACCGGGGCATTTCGGAGGGAAAACATACCTGGCTGCCATCGCTCAACCAGATGCTGACTCATGCTGCCCATGGTGTGGCCAGCATGAATGGACTGACAGGTTCAAGGCCTCATTTTAGATGTTTGTAAATCAAGTACGGGATCTAGTTGTGATTTTTAGGGATAAAACATGTACTCATTAAAGCCTATAGTGCTATTCACATATCCTTTTTCTTTTCTTTCAAAAGTCAGTTTCTGATCAGAGTCTTGGATCAAAATTATATGTTTTCGGGAATGTAAACAACAAGTATTTGCTGCAAATATCAAAATTGTGGTTTTTTTGTGCAGGAAAATCTATGCATAAAAGCACCTTTTGCTGTTTTTTTTTCATGCATTTTTATGCATTTTTTCCCATCCATTGGGATGAATGAAAAATGCTGTAAAAACACTGACGCCCTGCATATCTGAAACATCTTCATATCTGTAAGGAAGAAACAATCAACATGTGCATGAGATTTCAGAAATCCGGTTCACTTTTCCAGGACAGGAAAATGCTGCATTTTTCGTGCCAACATATAGGAAAAACACAATGTGTGACCATTCCCTAAGGGTCAGTGAACATCACAGCCAGCGCACATTGTCATCTATGTGCTGTCTATTTTTAATTTGCAATGGGCAAAAGTTATGTAATGCATTTCTTTTTTAAAGGGAACCGGTCACCACTTTTTTGGACTATAAGCTGCGGCCACCACCACCAGGCTCTTATATACAGCATTCTAACATACTGTGTAGAACGTAAAAATCACTTTATAATACTTACCTAACGGTCGCATGGTTGGCCAGATGGGCGTCTCCATTGTCCGGTGCCGGTGCCTCCTCTTTCGGCCATCTTCGTCCTCCTTCTGACTCCTGTGTGCATGACGCGTCATATGTCATACACACTCGCCGGTCCTGCGCAGGCGCACTACAATACTTTCATCTTCCCTGCTCAGGGCAGATCAAAGTGCGCCTACTCAGGACCTGAATGCCGGCGAGTGTGTATGACGTCGGACGCGTCATGCACCACGGCTAGAGAAGAAGGAGGGCGAAGATGGCCGAAAGAGGCGGCGCCGACAACGGAGACGCCCATCTGGCCAACCGAGCGACCGTTAGGTAAGTATTATAAAGTGATTTTTACATTCTACACAGCGGCCTGGGCTCTTATATACAGGATGGTAGAATGTTGTATATAAGAGCCCAAAGGTGGTGGCCGCAGCTTATAGGGCAAAAAACTGGTGACAGGTTCGAGTAAATTACTGATAAAACGTTGATGGCAAAACGGACATAAGGACCAAACACTAGAGAAAATTTGATCTAAAACGCAGTTGTGTTTTTACGTACGAAAAAAATCATTGACTTCCGAATTAGGAGTTTGCCCTCATTGAAGAATGAAAGATTTGGGGGACTTTTAGGAATTAAGACGAAGACCATTCATACATTACAGAAGGGGCATACAGAACTATGGCAGCATAATATAACGGGATACTTGGAAGGTAATATAAACCTGCATATAGACTCCGACAACTGAAACTAGAGATGTATGGAGAACCGACATAGGAGTACCGGTGGGTGAATTACAAGTGCGTGACCCAAGGTCAAGTGCATGTGGAGGCAGCAGAGCGGACATTAATAATTAAAGGAAGAGATTTGTATGAAGGGTGAAAGGAGAAGGTGTCCAATGAATATCGGGGGAAGGAAAGGAGTAAACTAATCTGTCAAAAGTTGAAAGGTCGCAGTGTCACATATACACCATTCTTCAATTGTGCGGATGCACCGAAGTTGTCACATTGTTCCTCACTCTATAAAGGTGAATATTTATTGTGCAGCCATGTTATTCATTTCTGATCACGATTGTGGAAGAGAGACTTTGCAAGAATTCTTTTACGATATAGTTTTTCCAGATACATGCAAATCAATGGTCTTTCTCATACATTGATAAATTAGAATTAGTCCATTGTAGTCGGATGCCCGGGGCCTGAGGCAATATCTTTCCTCTCTCCTCTATATTATGTGTCTGATAGATTCACAGCAGGGAAGTAGAGTACATGGCAAACAACGGGGGACACAATCAGCGCGTCAGTGCTGTCATGGAAGCTCCTACTCATACAAAGTGAGGGGGTGAGCACAGACACGCTGGGGAGCAGCCATTTATGAAAGAGCAGAAGGACAGTATTACATGGAGCTGCCTGGAGAGGTGCTGCAGCAGCAGACCTGGGGACGGGCTCATGTGCTTTTCTGAAGACAGAAATCACTGCAGGGAGCACCCTCCCTGTACGTCGTGCATAACATTTGCAAATTTCCCTAACCCGTTATATGTAGTTTATGCTTATGAATAATAATAATGATATTTATTCACTTATATAGCGCCATTCATTTTATACATACATCAGCATCACTGTCCCCATTGGTGCTCATAATCTAAATTCCGTATCTGTATGTCTTTGGAGTGTGGGAGGAAACCGGAGTACCCGGAGGAAACCCACGCAAACACGGGAAGAACATACAAACTCCTTGCAGAAGTTGTCCTTGGTGGGATTAGAACCCAGGACCCCAGCGCGGCAAGACTGCAGTGCTAACCACTGAGCCACCGTTCTGCACCTATAATAATACTGAGGTGACCTTCCCTGGGCATTCTTTCATGCCCTCGAACCAGAGTAAATCACACTATTTGAAGGGCAGTTTTTCAATTTAAATAACACTATTTTGAAGGGCAGACCTCCCACCTCACCAGACGCACAGGGAACACAAGCGGTCTTTTCACATTATGCTTACCTACACATAGGTTTTCCTTGCCTAGCAAACTGCTATACCTAAAAGCCCTTTACATAGTCGTCCATATCGGATATTTGAGGTAGAGAGCCCTGGATCCCATTTAACTTGTGGACACTAAACATGTCTTGCATTTCCTTCTGCCATGTGCAATTGAGCTAAGAATTGAGCACTGCTTTCCGACATCCATACCTATTCCGGGTAGCCATCTGCCACATAGCATCCCGGCTTAAAGATTGTTTGACATCATGCCACTCATATATGGATTGGTCTCAATTCTCATACACCATAGTGAACCCCCATAGACAAATCCATTTATATTGATGGGACCCGGTCGTTGCTTCAGGATTCAACAAATCCACCTACCACTAGACAAATAACGTGTGATTACGGCTTACTGTCCCTACCAACACCGTCATCTTGTCCATTTGAGAATCATTACTCAACTAGTCAGTCTGTCCGACCAGATGAAGGCCGAGACGATGGCAGAAACGTTGTCATAGGCGGACCTTCTGCAATTGTACCATTTTTTTCAATAAAAATTCAAAAGAGACATTCACGTTTTTCATGTGTGATTTGCAATTGGGAAGTAAACGGTGTGCCGGAGCTACTTTACCTCTACAAGGCCATTAATTGACTGACTTTAAGGGGTATTCCCATCTCCAAGATCCTATCACAATATGTACAAGGGCATCTCAATAAATTAGAATATCATCAAATAGTTAATTTATTTCAGTAACTCAATACAAAAAGGGTAACGCATATATTATATAGAGTCATTACACACAGAGTGATCTATTTCAAGTGTTTATTTCGGTTTAATGTTGATGATTATGGCTTACAGCCAATGAAAACCCAAAAGTCATTATCTCAGAAAATTAGAATAATTACCACAAAACACCTGCAAAGGCTTCTTAAGTGTTTAAAATGGTCCCTTAAGGCCACGACTCACTAAGCGACATCGTTGTTCCCTGCTGTGAGGTCGCCCATCGTTGCTGATGTCCTGGACCATTTGTTAGTTGTTGCTCTCCCGCTGTGAAGCACACGTCGCTGTGTGTGATAGCGAGAGAGCAACAATCTGAATGTGCAGGGAGCCAGCTTCTGACAGCCTGTGGTAAGCTGTAACCAAGGTAAATATCGGGTAACCAAGCGAAGCGCTTTGCTTGGTTACCCGATATTTACCTTGGTTACTAGCGTCCGCCGCTCTCAGGCTGTCAGTGCCGGCTCCCTGCTCCCTGCACACGTAGTCAGAGTACACATCGGGTAAATAAGCAAAGCAGTTTGCTTATTAACCCGATGTGTACTCTGGCTACGAGTGTTATCGTAGCAACCTGGGCTTCCATAACACCTCAGCAGTGCCACAGGCTGATCACCTCCATGCCACGCCGCATTGATGCAGTAATTCATGCAAAAGGAGCCCGACCAAGTATTCAGTGCATTTACTGTACATACTTTACAATAGGTCAACATTTCTGAGTTTAACATTATTTTTACAGTTGGTCTTATATAATATTCTAATTTTCTGAGATAATGACTTTTGGGTTTTCATTGGCTGTAAGCCATAATCATCAGCATTAACAGAAATAAACACTTGAAATAGATCACTCTGTTTACTGATTACTGTGTGTAATGACTCTATATAATATTTGTGTTTCCCTTTTTTATTGAATTACTGAAAGAAATTAAGTTTTTGATGATATTCTAATTTATTGAGATGTGTAATAATAGTAATACTAGCAAATACCGCCAATAAGAAATGTAATACAGTCCTGATATAGCCATGTCTCTTACCTCATGTGCAGGACATTGCATCTTAGTATCCATGCTTACGACCCTGAGCAACTAACTGTCACTATATGAGTTGATGTAACCATGAATACCTAAGCTGCAATGCCCTGCACAAGAGGTAAGAGGCATGGCTAGATCACGAGAATTATACTACATTTCTTATTGGAGGTGCTTGCTTATATTATTATTATTATTATACCTACTACATGTTGGGATAGGATCGTGGAGACAGGAATAACCCTTTAAAGAAATCTGTCAGTGTCTTAGCCCCCCTCCCAAAAAAACTACTTATATGGTCCTTTGAAACATAAAGTAATCTACACTTTTACTTATGTGAGCCTTGCTACATTGCTGGAACCCCTCCCCCCCCCCAAATGTTATATTCCTTATGCTAGTAAGGCTGGAATCACACTAGCGAGTGTAAAATCGGTCCGATTCTCATGCTAGAAAGTAGGACGATTTCTTCTCACATTTCATCAGTGTGCTGTCAGTGTACTGTCAGTATGCTGTCAGTGTGCAATAAGTTTTTCTCCTCAGCAGCTGCTACTCATGTTCTGTTATGTACAGGAGCATTTACATTGTTCTCTGCTACATGCGATAAACGTATTAAGAAAAACGGATGTCACTAGGTTGGTGTGTGTGCCGTCCGTGTGACATCCGTTTTTTTCACGCACCCATAGACTTGCATTGAAGAGACTTGTGCGAGAAACTCACCAAAAACGCAGCATGCTGCGATTTTTTTCTCAGTCCGATTTGGACTGAGGAAAAAAATAGCAGATGGGAGCTGCCTCATTGATTAACATGGGTCCGAGTGCAATGCGAGAATTTCTCACATAGCACTCGTGCGAGTTAGGCTGCTTTCACACCTCCGTTTTTTGCTCTGCGGCACAATCCGGCACTTTGCAGGAAAATCCCACCCTTTTTGTTTTTGCTGCCGGTTGCGGTTTTTCTGCATAGACTTTAATTAGTGCCGCATTGTGCCGCATGGGCTCGCGTTCGGTCCGGTTTTTGCCGCATGCGGCAGATTTAGCCGATGCGGCGGCCGGATGGAACGTTGCCTGGCACGTTTTTTCGTGCGGCAAAAAAACCCGCATCGCGCCGCATTCGGCCGATGCAGCGCATTTTTCAATGCATGCCTATGGCGGCCGGATGCGGCGCGATGCGGCAAAAACCGCATCCGGCCGCCGCATGCGGTTTTTGCCACTGCACATGCTCAGTAGCATGCCGCAAGCGGCAAAAACCGGATGGGCCACATGGGAAAAACGTATGCAAAGGATGCGGTGTTTTCGCCGCATCCGTTGCATAGCTTGCACAGCCGGATTGAGCCGCACTGCTCAAGCCGGATGTGTGAAAGCAGCCTTAATCGCAAGTGTGACTCCGGCCTAGGCTTTAGTGCTTTTGGTGTAGCAAAGCTTTTCCCGAGCCTTTGCACCAATTCCAGCCACCTTCTTCGGCTTGTCTGACAGCTCCACTGGCTTGATTACACTACAAGCTGACAGTCTAATAGAATAACGTGTTGCTTGACGAAGAATAGAGCCAGAAGCTCAGGAAGTGGATTGGCACGCCCGGTGCAGTAAACCGTCATTTACAGGAGGAAAACAACATCATTTTTTCCAGTAACAGTGCAACAGATTACAAGAGTATAGCTATCGAGTGCCTTATGTTTGAAATGACTACATGCCCAAAGAAGCAATTTTGAGGATGGTGGAACATGCTGGCAGATTCCCTTTATGGACACTGTCTAGAGATCATGTGTTGCACTATCACTAGCTGAAACCCCAAAAATGGAAGAATTGTGGATTTTTTGTCATTTCAACACAATAGGAATGTTTACCTGTTTTTTTCAGGACATAATATGATAAAATGAAAATGTGACATTCAAAAATACAATGCATCCCATAAAATATCAAGTCCACCTACAGCTATGACGAAGGAGAAATAAAGTTATAAACTCTGTGGGAGGAAAAATAATAATACCCTAAAGGTGTTAAATAAGTGAATTGGAAGTTATATTCAGACAGCTAAGGCCCATTTCATACATCCGGCATTTTGCCAGATGCTGGATCCAGCACGTATGCTGTACAGTACATTCATTTACAGTGGAAGCGCGACACCATGCGGACAAATGCGGTTGTGCATGAAGCACACAACTGCATGGTGTCGCGCTTCCACTGTAAATTAATGTACTGTACTGCATGGTGTCGCGCTTCCACTGTAAATGAATGCACTGTACTGCATGTGTCGCGGGCAGAGGAGGGGACGCTGCGCTCTCCCACTGCTCGGGTCCGGCCGCTGCTGCTGCGGCTGCTCGGTGGTGGCTCGAGCGGTGGGCCGGATCCCGGGGACTCGAGCGGCGCTCCTCGCCCGTGAGTGAAAAGGGTGGGGATTGGATTGTGGGGATTTGGTTATTGTCCGTGACGCCACCCACGGTTGTGGTGATATTGGTGACACCACCGCTGCTCTGGACGGGGATCCCGGGAGCGATGACTGGGAGCAGCCTGGATGTTAGTTCTCCCCTTCGTGGGTAGGGGGTTGGTTGTCCCGGGGCCCGGTGATGGGGTAGGGATGGATGACAGGCGGGTTACGGGGCCTGGCGAGGTGCAGGGTCGCGGGGGCAACGCTGTGCCGCACGGCACGGTGGTACTCACTCAGCCAATGATGAGGACACAGTTCTCGGTAAAACACACGGCTGAATGGACGGGTCCCACAGATGGCTGCGGTGTTTCTCCTCCTGGCAGGTTGGTGGTGACTGCCTTTCCCTGCACCTGTGTAACGTGTACGGTTCCAATGGGTTCCCACCGGTAACCCGCTCCCCAGCTTGGATGGGTGCTGAAGGAGCCCCTTCTGCCCGCAGGCTCTGGCCCTGGGAACTTTAGCCTTGGCGGTGACTGTGTTTCCCTCTCTCGGTTGGACTGTTGCCTTCTGACGGGACTTGGCTGCTGGGAAACCCAGGAGGTTCCCTTCGCTAACGGATTTGGCAAATTCACAGCGACTCCTAGCCTTGCCGGGGTCCGTAAGCCCCTGCCGGATGGTGCTGGCTTCTCTTTGCATACCAGTCCGGTAACGCCGGGCCACAGCCCGTCCACGGTCCTTACGGTTAGCTCCAATAGGCCACTCCTGCAGACGGTCACCACCGTCTGCCAATCTTGCTGATCCGTCCGGGCCAAACACCCGGACCAACTTCAGGCTTCTCTTCTGCCACTTCCCTCCTTCCACTTTCACTTCCAACACTAATCTGCCTGACTTTTCCCGCCTCCAGGACTGTGAACTCTTCGGTGGGCGGGACCAGCCGCCTGGCCCACCCCCTGGTGTGGACATCAGCCCCTGGAGGGAGGCAACAAGGGGTTTTGTCTGACTTCGGTGTGCCTGACCGGGAGTGTGGGGTGTGTTGGTGTTGTTCTGTGACGACCTGGCTTGTCCAGGGCGCCACATTCCCCCTTAGTAAAATGCAGTCCGTCCGCGGGTTGCCCGTCCATCACCGGTTTTATTTTCACAACTGAAAAGAGATAATCGGTAAACAGATTACAAGCATATTAACTTCTTCCCACATCGGGAGGTATACTCTTAAACGTTGCTAAATGGTTTCGGCTTCCGCTCTCTCCCACCAAAGTAACCTGGCCCTGATGCTGCCCCTAAGCAAACAGGCAGCACCCCTTGACCCCAGTCCAGCACAAGTTACCCAAGCGGGTTCTGTCCTTTTCAGGGGACCCACGTCCATGGGGAACCCCTGAAACCCCCGGAGGATCGCCACCGGCCGCGGCAGCGGCGGGCCTGGGCCACCACTTCCCTCCAGGCCCATCCTCCAAATCAGCCTCTCCGGAGGCGGTAATGGTTTAGCCATAAAACAACATTTTTATTTACAAACCACAAGTTCGTGGTTGCCCTGCTAGTTCTCGGGCTTGTCCGTAGCAGTTTCTACGCATTGATTGCAAACAGTCCCCACGGGGACAACAGTGCTACGTAGCCAACGGGCTACCACAAACAAAACTGTAGGGTCCCGACGGAGACTTGCCGTAGGGTCCCAACGGGGACTGTCAGCTGGGTCCCAGGGGCCATCCACAACACCTGGCTCCGGTACAGCTTCCTCCTGCAGCTTTCCCACAGTCCACCATCGAACAGCACGAGCCCCCAACGCCACCCTCACACAGGGGTGACACTGTCCCACAGGACTCCATTTTCAGCTGCCGATGATGCAGGTACGACTGCTCCTCCAACCGGACTCCTTAGCCTTGAGGGCCGTCTGGAACGTCAGCAGAGTCCCAATGGGGACCGACAGCAAGGTAATCGGGAACTGCTACCATGCTTTAACTTTTCTTTCTTAATCAGCAATCCCGCGGCGCAGATGCCTTTGCTGCCGCTCCCGGTGCGGAGCACTTTCTGCTTGCTCCGGTTCAGGCGGGGTGGGGGAGGGGCCCAGCCGGAGTCCCCCCGTGCCGGCTACGACCGGTACCTTCGGTAATGAGGGACCCCGCTGTGACATGGCCTGCTCTGCCTCCTGGCAGCTGCATCCCCGCCGTGCCTCCGGTACATCTTTGCTGACGGGCTCAGCCTTCGGCTTCTTCCATGGAAGCGGATCAGGGCGGTCACGGGCTTCTGCTGCAGGTTGGTCCGCCGGGGCGGATTGGCAGGGTACCGCTACCGGTGGTGGTGGTAGCGGGCCTAGTGGCGGGGAAGCAGCAGCCAACACGGGTAGCGGGGGAGGTAGCAGGGCGAGCGGGTATGGACCGGGTCCCTCGGCCGCGATGACCGACCCACTAGGGGTACAGGGGCGTGGGTCACTTACCCTCCCTTCCAAGACTCCCTCCACCTCGCGTCTCCGTATGGCCGCCACCACTTCCGCCATGTCGGCCTCCCACTCCTCCAGGAGGAGCTGCATGCGGACCTGCAGACGGCTGCTTAGCTGGACGGTCCGGACTTCCACCCATGCTGCGGTGCCAGGCGCGGGGACCACGGTGTTGTCGGTCGGACTGAGCATCTTTAGCAGCGGCCTTTTCCAGGAACCAGTAAATGGCCGCAGGGTCCTGGCGTCCCTGCTTCCATAGCCGCGTGCTACATGCGGCCGGCCGCCATTCGTCCCCCCTTAGTCTCTTACCGGCTCCTCCTCTACAGGGGCGGGGCTTCGGCCTTCGCGCCTCCACTACTCGAGGAGATGCTCGAGCGGGAATTTTTCGCGCCCAAGATGGCGGCTTCTCCAATTTTTCGGCCGGACACCTCCGGCGGTAACAAGGCGCACCTCTACCAGACGGCAGAGCGGTAAGATCCTGTTCGTGACGCCAAGTTGTCGCGGGCGGAGGAGGGGACGCTGCGCTCTCCCACTGCTCAGGTCCGGCCGCTGCTGCTGCTGCTCGGTGGTGGCTCGAGCGGTGGGCCAGATCCCGGGGACTCGAGCGGCGCTCCTCGCCCGTGAGTGAAAAGGGTGGGGATTGGATTGTGGGGATTTGGTTATTGTCCGTGACGCCACCCACGGTTGTGGTGATATTGGTGACACCACCGCTGCTCTGGACGGGGATCCTGGGAGCGATGACTGGGAGCAGCCTGGATGTTAGTTCTCCCCTTCATGGGTAGGGGGTTGGTTGTCCCAGGGCCCGGTGATGGGGTAGGGATGGATGACAGGCGGGTTACGGGACCTGGCGAAGTGCAGGGTCGCGGGGGCAGCGCTGTGCTGCACGGCACGGTGGTACTCACCAATGATGAGGACACAGTTCTCGGTAAAACACACGGCTGGATGGATGGGTCCCACAGACGGCTGCGGTGTTTCTCCTCCCAGCAGGTTGATGGTGACTGCCTTTCCCTGCACCTGTGTAACGTGTACGGTTCCAATGGGTTCCCACCGGTAACCCACTCCCCAGTTTGGATGGGTCCTGAAGGAGCCCCTTTTGCCCGCAGGCTCTGGCCCTGGGAACTTTAGCCTTGGCGGTGACTGTGTTTCCCTCTCTCGGTTGGACTGTTGCCTTCTGACGGGACTTGGCTTCTGGGAAACCCAGGAGGTTCCCTTTGCTAACGGATTTGGCAAATTCACGGCGACTCCTAGCCTTGCCGGGGTCCGTAAGCCCCTGCCAGATGGTGCTGACTTCTCTTTGTGTACCGGACCAACCGCCTGGCCCACCCCCTGGTGTGGACATAAGCCCCTGGAGGGAGGCAACAAGGGTTTTTGTCTGACTTGTGCCTGACCGGGAGTGTGGGGTGTATTGGTGTTGTTCTGTGACGACCTGGCTTGTCCAGGGCGCCACACATGCGAAATGCCAGATGTGTGAAACGGGCCTAAGCATATCCCTTCTTATTACTGGTTGTATAGTATTTTCAAACAATGTAGACATGATTGCATGCCAACAGGTGAAACTAACCACTGAATGCTTGAGAAAGGACCAGGGTGCACTGTATGTCCAAAACGTCACTAATGTATGAGCTGCCCATTTTCAGCTGGATGAACTAAGTATCACTTAGAGCATTACTATTAGAGTGATGTCTCTTTTATACAATAATGCCCTTCCTTCTTATATCATCTACTCACATACAAAAAATTAACTCTGCATTCAGAGATCAACAGCACAAAATTACGGTATGCAGATCATCAAGTGACTCATCACTGGATTCAGGTTCTCAGCCCCTACATCATGCTGCTCTCAGATTACATAGCAATAACCTGCTGACAGATTCCATTTAAACTTGAAGTAAAGCCTTTTTTTCTACGTGCTCTACTTTCTTATTGCTTTATACACAGTATTGTGCATTAAAATATAGCAGTGATGCATTATAAGTGCCCAATTACAAAGATGAGGGCCGCAGGGACGTGATAATAGGTGCAGGAGTTGCAATCGTGCCTGCGCCCTGGAGCCTAGGGGGCCCAAAAAAGTCCCTTTGACCTATATGCTGTTAAAGACGTGCAATAATTGGGGGCCCCATTGAAGCTTTTGCATTGAGGCCATGATCTTCAATTTACTACACTGGAGGGCAGCCGCCATTGGAATGGAAAATAATTATGTCCCACACACTTGTAGACCCAAGCTATACAACTAGAATCAGAGGGTGTGTAATGAAGGCACTAGAAAACCAATTAGTCATCAAAGACAGCCAAAACATACAAACAATAATTAACATACTAAACAGTGCACATTTAACAATAATAAAAACCGCAGCCAAGTGCTCATCAAATTCTGGGTCTGCATAATTCTTTATGGAGAATAATCCTGTAAACCTTCTCCCCATCTACCAAAATACAGAGGTACAAACAAATAAATAGGCAAGACAGCAATAAAAGTAAGAGATCACAATGATAGAATAGTGCTGACTATAAAAAATAAAGAATTTCTAGGTCAAGCTACGCATATCCAGAATGTGTACAATACCAATATGGAAAAGTTCCTATTTTTGGCAGCACTTGGACCAATTTGCCTATTGAAGGAAAAAAAAAATGTTGATTCCACGAGGAAACACCGTAGAGCATCCAATTTTTACAGATACACTACAATTCTTTTATAAAATTGATGTCATAGGGATGACAATTGACTTAAAAATTGACTTTTTTTCTGACAATTTTTTTGAATGCTCGTGTGAACTTAGGCTAAAGATGGATATAAAAAAAAAGATGTGACCTATGGTACTACACAGATTATGAAGCAGAGGCAAGGAGATGGCCACAAGACCTTGTATTCCTCCAGTCACTGTGGTCATCTTTAATGGTTAAAGGAAACCCTGTCACCAGATTTGGTGACTACAAGATGCGGCCACCACCACGGGGCTCTTATATACAGCATTACAAAATACTGTATATAAGAGCCCAGGCTGCGCTGTATAACTTAAACACTTTTATAATAGTCACCTAAGGGGCGGTCCGGTCCGATGGGTGGCGCTCTCCGGTCCGACACCTCCTATCTCCGGCAATCACCGCCCTCCTGCTTCTAAGTCTCATGTGCATGACACGTCCTAAGTCATGCATACTAGCCGGCATTGAGGTCCTGAGCAGGAGCACTTTGATCTGCCCTTTGAAAGTATTGAAGTGCGCATGCGCGGGCGGTTTTTAACTTTCTGTCATGCCTGCGCATTACAGTACTTAGATCTGTCCTCAGCAGAGCAGATCAAAGTGCGCCTGCGCAGAACCGCAATGTCAGCTTGTGTGGATGACGTAGACGCATCATCAACACTGGGCTGGGCAGGAGGATGGAGATCACAGCAGAGAAGAGGCATCGGACCAGAGCGAGGAGGCACCGGCCCGGAGAGCAGCGAAACCCATCGGACGAGACCGCCCCTTTGGTGAGTATAATAGAGGTCTTTTTACGTTCTACAGCATGGCTTGAGCTCTTATATAATGTATTCTGAAATGATGTATTTAAAGAAGTTGTCCAGTTACCAAAACTGATTTTTTTTTTTCTGATAAATCTTGCTAATATGTGCCTCTCCACACATCTATTATGTTTTTTCAGCAAAATTACCTTTTATTGTGCACTAGCAGCACACGATCATTGCTAGCTCCAGCTCTGATGGGGTTAATCTCTCCTCTGACTTCCTGTGTTCAGTTCCTACCAGTCCCAGAATTCTTTGTGGCTCTAGGGCGGTGTCTGGCTTATCTAACACACCCATTGTGTCTAATACACCCACTCTGCTCTCCGACCAAACCCTCCTCCCTGCCTCTTCCCAGTTGATGCCCAGAGAGAAATCACAGATACAGCAGCTCTGCACAGCCAGGGGTAGAAAGTGTGTATGCGCGTATATACAGTGTGTGTGTATGTGTGCGCGTATATACAGTGTGTGTGTATGTGTGCGCGTATATACAGTGTGTGTGTAAGTGTCTGCTTTACCTTGGCTGGTGATCCAATTTTGGGGGACCCCCTGTTTTTTGTTTTAAATTATTTATTTAATTAAAAATAACAGCGTGGGGTGCCCTCTGTTTTGGATTACCAGCTAAGGTGAAGCTGCCAGCTGTGGTTTGCAGGCTGCAGCCGTTTGCTTTACCCTAGCTGGCTACAAAAGATAGAGGGACCGCATGTCATTTTTTTTTATTATTTATTTATTTTTTGGCTAAATACAAGGCTAAGCACCCCTTAGTGCCACATGAAAGTCACAAAAGGGTGCCAGCTTAGAATATGCAGGGGGTAAGACATTATATATGTATTTCTTATCTATCTATCTATTCATTCATCCCTCTATCTCTATATCTATCTATTCATCTCTATATCTACTCATCTATTTATCTTTCTTGCTGCTTCCGTTTTTTGCAGTCCGCAAAAAAAAACGGAAGGCACGCAGATGTCACACGGATGCCACTAGGATGCATCCGTGAAAAAAAGGACTGTTTTTTGTGGCCCGCAAAAACGGAACGGTCATGTGAATGTAGCCTTAACAGCAGTCGCTGCCTGCTGCCGGTCACATGTGACCGTGTGCGGGCTGTGTGTGTGGGCTGTGTGTACAGGAGTTCAGCTGAGTTCAGATCAGCTGACTCAAGTGTCGGCCGATTAGGCTGGGGCCACACGGGGATTACTGCGATCCCCTCGCATTACACTCGGCTCACGCTCAGTACAGCAGAGCTGAGTGTCATGCGAGTGTCCCTGCGACTGAGGTCCGACTGTGCGAGCAGACCTCAGCTGTGGGGGGCGGTCCGGCACTCGAGGGGTGGGCCAGCACTGAGAAGGGGTGGGAGGGATTTCTCTCCCTCTCTCCTCCGTAGTCCACCGATGTACCGCAAGTGCAGTGCGATTTTTCTCTCACCACATACACTTGAATGGGTAAAAGAGAGAGTCTTGCATTACAGTTGTAGCATGCTGCGATTGTTTTCTCGGTCCAATTAGGGCTGAGAAAATAATCGCTCATGTGTGCTGACACACAGGCTAATATTGGTCCGAGTGGAATGCGATGTTTTATCGCACTCCACTCGCACTGTTTTTCTCGCCGTGTGGCTTAGACCTTACTTGTTCTATGTCCCCCTGCATCCATCGCAGCGTGTGCAGGCTGGAGTTCAGCTGAGTTCAGATCAGCTGACTCCAGTGCTGGAGTGAACTCCGCTGACCTCACAGCCCGTACACGCTGCAATGGATGCAGGGGGACACAGAACAAGTAATCGGCCAACACTGGAGTCATCTGATTACTTGGGATGAATTGAGCAGTAAAATGCTCTGGTGCTCGATGGGCGAAGCCCATGTCGATTTTTTTTCTTTTTAAAAATTCATTAAAAATAAAAAATAAAAAAAAAAAAAAAATCACATTGTTTGTGGGCTCCCGCTGCATTTTCTATTGTTAAGGGTAACCCAAGCAGCTACTGGCTGCTAACCACCGCTGCTTGGTGTTACTTTCACTGGCAATAGAAATCCAGGGAAGCATTTTTTTTTTATAAAGGTTTTTGCCTGAAAACTTTTTTTAAAAAATGACGTGGGCTTCGCCATATTTTTGTATGCTAGCCAGGTACAGCAGGCAGCTACGGGCTGCCCCAAACCACCAGCTGCCTATTTGTACCCGGAAACCAAAAATATAGAGAAGCCCTTTTTTTTTTTTTTATTTCATGAATTTCATGAAATAATTAAAAAAAAAAAAAAATGACATGGGCTTCGCCGAATTTTTGAGTCCAGCCAGGTACAACTAGGCAGCTGGGGATTGGAATCCGCAGTGAAGGGTGCCCAAACTTTCTGGGCCCCCCGCTGCGAATTGCAGTCCACAGCCGCCCCAGAAAATGGCGCTTTCATAGAAGCGCCATCTTCTGGTGCTGTATCCAACTCTTCCAGTGGCCCTGGTGGCAGGTGGCACGCTGGGTAATAAGGGGTTAATACCAGCTATGTTTTACCAGCTGGTATAAAGCCCGAGATTCTTAATGTCAGGCCAAGTTTGACCTGGCCATTAAGAATCTCCAATAAAGGGTTTAAAAAAAAAAAAAACACACAGAGAAAAATACTTCATTAGAAATAAATACACAGACACAGTAGGGACTCCATGTTTATTACTCCCTCTCACCCCTCCACGATGGAGAGATTTCTGTACTGACCATGCCAGGAGAGAGCGAGGGAAAAGAGAGAGAGAGAGCGAGGGGGGGAGGAAAAGAAAGCGAGGGGGGGGAGGAAAAGAAAGCGAGGGGGGGAGGAAAAGAGAGCGAGGGGGGGAGGAAAAGAGAGCGAGGGGGGGAGGAAAAGAGAGCGAGGGGGGGAGGAAAAGAGAGCGAGGGGGGAGGAAAAGAGCGCAGGGGGGGAGGAAAAGAGAGCGAGGGGGGAGGAAAAGAGAGCGCAGGGGGGAGGAAAAGAGCGCAGGGGGGAGGAAAAGAGAGCGCAGGGGGGAGGAAAAGAGAGCGCAGGGGGGAGGAAAAGAGAGCGCAGGGGGGAGGAAAAGAGAGCGAGGGGGGAGGAAAAGAGAGCGAGGGGGGAGGAAAAGAGAGCGAGTGGGGGAGGAAAAGAGAGCGAGGGGGGAGGAAAAGAGAGCGAGGGGGAGGGAAAGAGCGCGGGGGGGAGGAAAAGAGAGCGAGGGGCAGAGGAAAAGAGAGCGAGGGGGGAGGAAAAGAGCGAGGGGGGGAGGAAAAGAGAGCGAGGGGGAGGGAAAGAGCGCGGGGGGAGGAAAAGAGAGCGCGGTGGGGAGGAAAAGAGAGCGAGGGGGGGAAGAGAGCGAGGGAAAAGAGAGGGGAGAGGAGAGAGGGATAAGAGGGGGGCAGAGAAGAGGGGGAAGAGGGGATGGGGAGAAGAGTGGGCGGAGAGAAGAGAGTGGGGAAAGAACGGGGGGGGGCAGAGGTGCTCTGTCACCAACTGTCTCCACTCTGTGACTTGTGGTGCAGGTGACAGAGTGCAGACAGTTGGTCCCATGCAGCAGGTCTGATGGCAGAGCACAGCGGTGACATGCCTGTCAGTATCTTGCTGTGTCCTGCAGTGCTGCTGGGAGGAGCACATGATCACACTGCCCGACACCGGCCGCTCTCCTGACATCGCAGCAGAGCGGGCGGGTGGACAGTGTGATCACATACTTACGTGCAGGGGGGGATTCAGCTGAAGACCCCCCCCCCCTGTACTGCACACTGGCGCCCCGTGCCTCACCATCTGCAGGACGCCGGCTCCACGCTGACGTCCTCCGGCTCCTCCCCTTGATGCTGAGCTTTCATGTGCGGTAGTCACCGCCCACAGCCCTGTCAGTCAATCTGAGTGGTGCAGCCTCCTCTGACGTACCCGTCTTGTTTGAGAGCCCGCGGAAATGCCGGGACGTCAGAGGATGCTGGCGGCCACAGCTCCAGGGGGTCATGTGACAGGCACTGAGCGTGCAGGATAGCGCCGCTCAGTGCCAGAACTGGAAACAGAAGACAATGGAGAAAACGCCTAGAAAGGTAAGTAGAACTCCTACAGAAAATAAAAAAATGGGTGAACCAGCCTTTAAGAGCTCAGTGGTGGTGGCCACAGGTTATAGGTGCCAAGTCTAGTGACAGGTTCCCTTTAATTGGTTTGCTGGTGCCTTTGTTACACACCAGGTTGTCGTCCTTGTATAGCATTAAAAAGCGTCTTAATCTGTGGCACCTATTGGAAAAAAATTACAACCGAAACAAGAAAAATGTGGGAATAGCCTTTTTTTACTTTATATTCCCCTTATACTGGGCTGATGAACAGCAGGCACGTACAAGGCAACACGCATTTCGGTATAAAGAAGATATTTTGTAGCCAGCGGGGAAAGGAGCCAAGGAGTTATCTAATTAAAACACTGATGAATAACATACACTAGTAGTTTTATTTAAACCAATTTTTAATAAATGGAATAACCTTTAAAGGGCAGGCAATTTAGGCTGCTTTATGATTTATAGGTAACCTGTATTTTCTCTAGATACTGTAATTGATGTGCATTTAAAATCAATTATTACAAAGCATGCCCACAAGCAGACACCTAAACCATACCGAGTGCTGCCTCGGAAAGCCTATCCTCTAGAAAAGCATTCCCAGCCCAGGTGTACACCACAATAGAAATATGTTCTCTATCCATCCATTCCTTTTGCCATGAACGCATAGAGCTTCGGAGCACATTCTCGAGGACTATGTTTATGGTCCAAGAATCAAAGAAAAAAGCAAGTCATTTTACAAATAGCTGGAGCCTCCTTAAAAAAACGGCAAGTTTTTATCGCTTTTCTACCGGTACCTACTATAGAACATTGCTGCCCTCAAGTGGTCAACTGTGAAAGCATGGACCGAAAGGGACAATCTCTCTACTACGTGAATATAGATGGTAGTAGGTATACCACAACCGCATGGGATAGAAAGCCATTGGATTTACAGTCACTGAAGACACGACTTCAAATTATATCCATCCATATCCGTAGACAAGCCAGTAACGTCAGCTCCGCAGCATTTCCAGCCATCATGAATTAATGAACATCGGCCAAGATAATTGTGACTGGAGTCCCTTCTGTGACAGCAGGTTGCCACCTCAATCATCTTACACCTTCCTACGATCATCTGCACATTTGTATTAATGAGCGCACTCTAAGACGTTCTCTCCCATGTACATAGCAAACTAACAAATTGGCCAGAAACCGCCGTCTGCCAGGAGCAGTCACATTAAAACACGGCGTAATCCTTAGAAACAGGGTCTGCTGCATAGAATTAGCTCTAAAGCCTGCTTTACACGGTACGACCGATTGTGCGATTTCACAATCGATCGTACCCGCCCCCGTCCTTTTTGCGTCACGGGCAAATCGCTGCCCGTGTCGCACAAAGTTAGTAAACCCCGTCACACATACTTACCTCTCGTGCGACCTCGCTGTGGGCGGCGAACGTCCACTTCCTGGAGTGGGAGGGACGTTCGGCGTCACAGCGACGTCACACGGGCGCCGGCCAATAGAAGCGGAGGGGCGGAGATGAGCGGGACGTAAACATCCCGCCCACCTCCTTCCTTCCACATAGAGACGGCGGCGGCCGCGGGAGGCAGGTGAGCTGCTCATCGTTCCCGTGGTGTCACACGGAGCGACGTGTGCTACCACGGAAACGATGGTCAACTAAAGTAAACGATATTATGGAACCTAACGAGCAGTACCCGACTCACGATTTGTGAGCGATACTGCGTCGCTAGGAGGTGTCACACAGGCCGGCATCGCCAGCGATGCCGGATGTGCGTCACAAAAACCGTGACCCCGACGATCTATCGCACGATAGATTGCCTGGTGTAAAGCAGCCTTTAGATGTCTTGTACACTGGTATAGAAAGCCAGCTCCATGCAGAAAATGACAATTGCTTGTTTTTTTAGTCTCTAGATAAAAGCAGAGCAGCATTGTAGTAGCAGAGGGATGCTTTCAGCCTTAGTTTGTGTAGGGGGTACAACAGTACCATTCAGTGAGATGGGAAAAACTGCTGACAACTCCCTCCTAAGGGGAAAACCAAGCTACCCGAGTTTAGTAATTACTGTGTACACACCAAGGGGAAAAAAAACAATGCATACAATGTGCAGGCCAACATGAAAGATATAAAATTCCATTACTGTATACACAATGGGAAAAAAAAAACACATCATACAACATGAAGGCCAAAATGTAAGATATAAGAGTACTGTTGTTTGTTACAGATATTTAAAGGGAATTTGTCAACAGGTTTTTGCTATGCACTCAGAGCAGCATGAGGTAGGGGCTGAGACACTGATTTCAGGGATGTGTCACTTATTAAGTTGCGTGCTGTTGTTTCAATGCAATTAGTGTTGTTATCAGCAGGAGATATTCAAATTGACTTTTCAGGGAGGAAGAAGACGAACTCTGCTGCCACCTATCGGAGGTAGCAATCCTAAAAGTCAAAAGTGACTCTCCAACGAATCTTGTTCTATGACTTAGGATTTATGCCAGATAAGAATCTCAATTTGCAGACATAGTGTTTTGGGGTGGTTGTCCCTTGTCAGTGCAAAGTATGAGATCTGATCTGGCTGTATGAGAGGCTAAAAAGTAGTCTAAAAGGGAAGCTATTCTCCTTACAGAGACTGACACACCATTCTAGCATGCCAGTAGCGAGGAGACTTAAGCCGGAATGTTCCTCTGGGAAATATGCAAATTGTTTCACCAGAGTTCGTCTTCTTCCTCCGTGAAGAGATAATTTAAATATTTCCCAGAGGAGCATTGCAACTTAAAAGTCTCCTTACTGGCATGCTGGTATGGTGGTCAGTCTCCATAAGGAGAATAGCTTCCCCTTTAGACTAAAGCGGGCTTTACACGCTGCGACATCGCTAATGCGGAGTCGTTGGGGTCACGAATTTTGTGACGCACATCCGGCCGCATTAGCGATGCCGTTGAGTGTGACACCGATAAGCGATTTTGCATCGTTGCAAAAACGTGCAAAATCGCTAATCGGCGACATGGGGGTCCATTCTTAAAAATCGTTACTGCAGCAGTAACGAAGTTGTTCCTCGTTCCTGCGGCAGCACACATCGCTGCGTGTGACGCCGCAGGAACGAGGAAGCTCCCCTTACCTGCCTCCCGGCCGCTATGAGGAAGGAAGGAGGTGGGCGGGATGTTACGTCCCGCTCATCTCCGCCCCTCCGCTGCTATTGGGCGGCGGTTCAGTGACGCTTCAGTGACGTCGCTGTGACGCCGCACGGACCGCCCCCTTAGAAAGGAGGCGGTTCGCCCGTCACAGCGACGTCGCCAGACAGGTAAGTATGTGTGACGGCTGTTGTGCGGCACGGGCAGCGATTTGCCCGTGTCGCGCAACAGATGGGGGCGGGTACCCACACTAGCGATATCGGGACCAATATCGCAGTGTGTAAAGTAGCCTTAAGTCTTAGCCACTCATATAACCAGATAAGATCTCTGTTACTTTGCACTGATGAGGGACAACCATCCAAAAACGCCCTGTCTGAAAATTGAGGTTCTGATCTGGCATAAACTCTAAGGCGGGCTTTACACGTTGCGACATCTTTAACGATATATCGTCGGGGTCACGACGTTAGTGACGAACATCCAGTTCCGTTACCGACATCGCAGCGTGTAAAGCCTAGGAGCGACGATCACCGATTGCAAAAACGTTAAAAATCGGTGACTGGTGACACGTCGCTCCATTCCATAATGTCGTTGCTGCTGCCGGTACAATGTTGTTTGTCGTTCCTGCAGCAGCACACATCACTGTGTGTGAAGCCGCAGGAACGACAAACATCTCCTTACCTGCGTCCCGCTGGAAATGCGGAAGGAAGGAGGTGGGCGGGATGTTATGTCCCGCTCATCTTCGCCCCTCCGTTTCTATTGGCTGGCCGCTTAGTGACGTCGCGGTGATGCCGAACGCACCTCCCCCTTAAAGGAGGGATTGTTCGGCAGTCACCGCGATGTCGCCGACCAGGTATGTGCGTGTGAAGCTGCCGTAATGATAATGTTCGCTACGGCAGCAATCACCAGATATCGCATGTACGACGGGGGCGGGTATTATCGCGCTCGACATCGCTAGCGATGTCGCAGCGTGTAAAGTACCCCTAGTCATACGACAAGACTTGTTGGAGCGTCATTTTGACTTTTAGGATTGCTACCTCTAATAGGTGGCATAAGAGTTTGTTTTCTTCCTCCCCGAAGAAACAATTTGAATATTTCCCAGAGGAGCATTGCAGCTTAAAAGTCTCCTCACTGGCATGCTGGAATGGTGTGTCAGTCTCCATAAGGAGAAAAGCTTCCCCTTTAGACTATCAGCAGGGCTTTAACCATGCAACTGGATAAGGAATTGGCTAAAAGATAGGAAACAAAGAGTAGTCATAAATGGTACATTCTCTAAATGGGCCATAGTCAGCAGTGGGGTGCCGCAGGGATCTGTGCTTGGACCGATTCTTTTTAATCTTTTTATTAATGACTTTGTGGATGGGATTGATAGTAAAGTGTCAGTCTTTGCTGATGACACCAAACTATGTAGGATATTAAAAACTGACCTTGATAGTACAATATTACAAAAAGATCTGGATAAGATGTCAGAATGGGCAGATACTTGGCAAATGAGATTTAATGTTGATAAATGTAAAGTAATGCACCTAGGACGGAGTAATCCTATAGCTGCGTATACATTAAATGGAAGTAAACTCAGGACTACAGAACAGGAGAAGGACTTGGGTATTCTCATTACAAATAAGCTGAGCAGCAGCACTCAATGTCAGGCAGCAGCTGCTAAAGCAAACAAGATTTTAGGGTGTATAAAAAGAGAGATTAGATCCCGTGATCCCAACGTATTGTTACCCCTCTAAAAATCACTTATCACTTGTAAGGCCACATCTGGAATATGGGTCCAGTTTTGGGCTCCACATTTTAAAAAGGACTTTCAGAAGTTAGCGTCAGTTCAAACGCGGGCAACTAGACTACTACAAGGAATGGAAGGCCTCCCATATGATGACAGGTTGAAAAAGTTAGATATGTTTAGCTTAAAAAAAAGACGTCTCAGAGGAGATCTCATTTATATGTATAAATACATGTGTGGTCAATATAAAGGACTGGCACATGACTTATTTCTTCCAAAGACAGTACTAAGGACTAGGGGGCACTCACTGCGAGTGGAAGAAAAGCAATTCCGACAGCTAAATAGGAAAGGGTTCTGTACAGTTAGAGCAGTCAGACTGTGAAATGCCGACCACAAGAGGTAGTAATGGCAGATTCTATAACAGCTTTCAAAAAAGGGCTGGATGATTTCCTCAGTACACACAACATTGTTGGTTATAAATGACTTAGTGACTAAATGTAGAACTGGTGGAGGAAGGTTGAACTAGATGGACCTAGGTCTTTTTTCAACCTAAGTAACTATGTAACACTGCCCTTGTGCATCATGGTCCAACCTGGCCCCCAACACTGGTTAACAGCTTACTGTCAATATACAATATAAACAGAAAGCTGCTAATTAGGGGAGACTGTCACAACTGCTGCACCCAGTAAACTAAGGCTATGTGCGCACGTTGCGTATTTGCATGCAGTTACGCTGCGATCTGCACTGCAGCGTAACTGCATGCGCCCTGCGTCCCCAGCATAAGCTATGAAGATTATGCAGGAGCCGTGCGCACGTGGCGTATTAGAGCGCAGTGCTTTGGCTGCTGCCCGAAGCGCGCGTTCTAATAAGTGACATGTCACTTCTTTCCTGCGCTCTGCCTGCATCCCCCGCTCTGTCTATGGGAGAGGCTGCACTCAGAGCGCATGAAATCGGCTTTTTCATTTCATTACGGACTCTTTGTGCAGCGATTTGAAGCGCACGTGTGCTGTTCAAATCGCTGCAGAAAGTTCTGCAGGGCAGAACGCAACGTGCGCACATAGCCTAAGAGATACATTGTTGGAATCAGGGGTTCTTTGCCTGTATTTTGTTGCTCTCAAATGAGATAGCAAAAACCTGGTGACAGATTCCCTTTGAATTCTGCTATATAAAATGGGAATGGGGTATAGAAAGCAATACAAGAAAAAAAAAATCAAGGGTATCATGTATGGCCCCTGGCATAGCACAGGATTGTGTGATCAGATTATGTGATGTCTATGGACAGATAACCATAATAGCAACACTTTCCAACTAAAATTTCTAAAGCCCTTGTTAGAGGTTCCCAGAGCAACAGCAATAAGACCTGTCACTTTTACGGTAGATCTAGCCAATGGACTTCAGTCTCCTGGAAGATGCATAGCAAAATAGTCAGCACATCTCGGCCATTCTATAATGTTAGGTAAGAATTACAGATTGCTTTGTCTAAACCAAGTTCCTACTAGGTGGTAATGCTAGCGAGGGTTCCTTAATATATGTGATACTGTATTATAAAGTTTTTTAAATCCAAGATTTAAAGGGAACCTGTCATCAGATTTTTCCCTATTAAACCAAAAATATCACCTTCTGCAGCTCCTGAGCTGCATTCTAGGAAGGTGCACCTTGTTGCACTGGCCCCCCTTGCAGACCCCTTAAAGAACTTTATAAAATCTTACCGTTTCCTATGCAAATCAGTTTGGTTGACCAGATGGGCAGGCTCTAATTCGGCTCCTGTCCCTTCTCCTGCCACTGCTCGCCATCCTCCAGTCATGATTTACATAGATGACGCCACCCCTGTCGTCGTCCACGCTGCTGGAGTATCACGCAGGCGCATTTCGCTGTGCCCCTATCGCAGGGCTGAGCATAAAGTTTCCCTCGCGCGAGCGCCGGTGATGTAGTTGCGCAGAAAGGAGATTATGGGCAGGTACGAGGATGACGCTGGTGAGGTCATACACAGTGCTGCCCATAATCTCGCGCCTGCGCAACTACATCCCCGGCACTCACGCGAGGGGAACTTTATGCTCAGCCTCGCGATAGGGGCACAGCGAAATGCGCCTGCGTGAGACTCCAGCAGCGTGGATGATAACGGGGGCGGCATCATCCATGTAAATTATAACTGGAGGATGTCGAACAGTGGCAGGAGGGGGGGGACAGGAGCCAAATTATAGCCCGCCCATCTGGCCAACCAAACTCATTTGCATAGGAAACGGTAAGATTTTATAAAGTTCTTTAAGGGGTCTGCAAGAGGTGCACCTTCCTAGAATGCAGCACAGGAGCTGCAGAAGGGGATATGTTTGGTTTAATAGGGAAAAATCTGGTGACAGGTTCCCTTTAAAGGAAAATGGCAGATTCGCAAACAATCTGAATTATCAGATTGCCAAACAGAAGTCCCTTGCTCTCTCAAGGGTCTCTAAGGTGGGACCAGCGGATAGTAGGCATTTTGGTCATATTTTGAGGATTTGCAAAATAGTCTAAGATTGCAATACATTTTATCGTCAATATTGTAACTAAAGTATCATGCAGTATGTGAAAGAAAAAATCTATGAACCAAAAAGAGTACTTGAAAAAAACAGAAAAATGGCTGTACATAGCAAATTCTATAAATAAGATAAGAATTATTGTCACTCAAATATTAACTCACAGAGTCACTCAAAACCTCCAATTCAGAAAATATTAGAAAATACAGCGGGCAAAAATTAAGAGACCTCTGCAAAATTTTCAATTTTTCTCTTTATAATTTTGAGTAAAATGTAAAAATCTTTTTTTATTCTATAAACTACTGACAACATGTCTCCGAATTTCCAAGCAATACATTTTGTATTTATTTTCTGAAAATAAGAAGTGGTGAAAATAACAAAAAAAGGCATTGCTTTCAGACCTCAAATAATGCAAAGAAAACAAGTTCATAATCATTTATAAACAACAATATTAATAATGTTTTAACCCAGGAAGAGTTCAGAAATCAATATTTTGTGGAAGAACCATGATTTTTAATCACAGCTTTCATGCGTCTTGGCATGCTTTCCACCAGTCTGTCACACTGCTTTTGGGTGACCTTATGCCACTCTTAGCGCAAAAATTTAAGCAGTTCTTTGTTTGATGGCTTGTGACTATCCATCTTCCTCTTGATTACATTCCAGATATTTTCAATGGGGTTCAGGTCTGGAGATTGGGCAGGCCATGACAGGGTTTGGATGTGGTGGTCCTTCTTCCACACATTGATTGACCTAGTTGTGTCGCATGGCACATTGTCCTGCTGGGATAAACAGTCCTCAGAGTTGGAGAACATTGCCTGAGCAGAAGGAAGCAACTTTTTCCAGGATAACCTTGTATGCGGCTTGATTCATATGTCCTTCGCAAAATTTAATGTGCCCAATTTCTGGAGTAAGGTAATCTTTTCTGATGAGTCTAATTTTCAGCTTTGCCCAACACCTGGTCATCTAATGGTTAGACGGAGACCTGGAGAGGCGTACAAGCCACAGTGTCTTGTACCCACTGTGAAATTTGGTGGAGGATCGGTGATGATCTGGGGATGCTTCAGCAAGGTTGGAATTGGGCACATTAAACTTTGTGAAGGACGCATGAATCAAGCCGAATACAAGGTTATCCTGTTAAAACAGTTGCTTCCTTCTGCTTAGACAATGTTCCCAAACTCTGAGGACTGGTTTTTCCAGCAGAACATTGTGCAATGCCATACAACTAGGTCAATCAATGTGTGAATGAAGGGCCACCACATCAAAACTCTGTCATGGCCAGCCCAATCTCTAGACCTGAACACCATTGAAAACCTCAGGAATGTAATCAAGAGGAAGAAGGATAGTCACAAGCCATCAAACAAAGAACTGCTTAAATTTTTGCACCAGGAGTGGCATAAGGTCACCCAAAAGCAGTGTGAAAGACTGGTGGAAAGCATGCCAAGACGCATGAAAGCTGTGATTAAAAAATATGGTTATTCCACAAAACATTGATTTCTGAACTCTTCCTGAGGTAATTACATTATTAGTACTATTGTTTCTAAATGATTAGGAACTTGTTTTCTTTGCATTATTTGAAGTCTGAAAGAAATGCATTCTTTTGTTATTTTCACCATTTCTCATTTTCAGAAAATAAATACAAAATTTATTGCTTGGAAATTCGAAGACTTTGTCAGTAGTTTATAGAATAAAAGAATAATTTAAATTTCACTCAAAAATATACCTATAAAGAGGAAAAACTGACAATTTTGCAGTAGTCTCTTAATTTTTGCCAGAGCTGTAGCTTGAACAGTAATTTCCCAAAATTAACTTGAGTTGGATCACTCACAGCACAGCTGGGGGGCACAGGACCCTTGTTTTAGTGACTTCGGAGGTGCCATTAGTGGGATCCTCAGAGATCAGACATTTATTATTTTGTGGATAGGTGATACCTGTCCACTGTGGACAACCCCTTCCCGTACACTTGCATAATAGTAATAGTATAACATCCAATGTATGTACATGCATATACGTATAGACAATAGTTACATGTTGTTATATGAAATGATTACATGGGCATTGAATGGAAGACAAATAACACAAGATATAAAAATATTCAACTTACCACCTAGAGATTAAAGTAACACAAGAAGTCCAAAAAGACAACCATAAGGATGAAGGAAAAAAAAAGTAAGATACCAAATTAGTTTATTTATTTTTTATTTCTCACCTGTTTTCTAATGTTGCAGAAAGGAAAAGAAAATGGGGGAGAAAAAAAGCTCAAAAACGGCATGCAAATATGGCCACCATGTAGATGACTGCACCCTTATAAAGGACAAAAAGAAGCTACCCTCACAGTTCAAGTAGAGCAATATAGAAAACCCAAAAACCTAGAAAATGGTATAGTTAATGGTATGCGATTATGAGACAGACAGATTTAGAGATGATTAGCTTTTCATGCTGCTATTCAGTTATTCCTTACATTCATACAAGTGTTTGTTAAAGGGAACCTGTCGTCAGATTTGGGGCCTATAAGCTGCGGCCACCAACAGTGGGCTCTTATATACAACATTCTAACATGCTGTATATAAGAGCCCAGGCCGCTGTGTAAAACATAAACACTTTATAATACTCACCTAGAAGGTCGTTCTGGTGCACAACAGTTGGATGGGTGGTGCCGTTCTCCGGGACCGACTCCTCCTCTTTCATCCATCTTGGTCTTCCTTCTTCTGAAGCCGGCGTGCATGACGCGTCCTACATCATCCATACTTGCTGGCACTGAAGTCTTGCGCAGGCGCGCTTTGATCTGCCCTGCTCAGAGCAGATCAAAGTATTGTAGTGCGCCTGTGCAGGACCTCAATATCGGCCTGTGTGTATGACGTAGGATGCGTCATGCAATCAGGCTTCAGAAGAAGGAAGACCAAGATGGATGAAAGAGGAGGAGCCGGTCCCGGAGAATGAAGACACCCATCTGACTATTGTGCACCGGAGCAACCTTTTAGGTGAATATTATAAAGTGTTTTTTATGTTCTACACAGGGCCTGGGCTCTTATATACAGCATGTTAGAATGCTGTATATAAGAGCACACTGGTGGTGGCCGCACCTTATAGGCCACAAAACTGGTGACAGGTTCCCTTTAAGGCTGGGTTCAGACGGCCATAAGAACACTCAACCGGTAATGTCCGCAGTGTGAAGGTCTGTGTGCTCGCGCTACCTATTATTGATATGCACTATATTGGACCGTAAATCAGACTAAACTTAGAGCATGCTGTGATTTTTCATTGGGGAAAAATAAAAACAAATAGAAGAAAAGAATATGTAGCTCAGTTTTGAGAAAGGGTTCGGTAAAAACCTGAAACGCGTAAATAAATGTTCCACATGGAAGTACTCCTCTTCCATAGCAGCGTGGTCTACTAGAACATCTATCTCCTACTTCTCCTTTTCATTGCTGTGCAAGTTATCCATTGAGCACAAAGACCGGACATACTGTCTGAACCCAGCCTTTGTCCTACTTCATTTTTTCGACCACACACGCGACCCTTTGCTCCTTGTTATTAGAGCGCCAACGGGAAAGAGAGTAAGAAGCAGCACTGAATCTCCAAGTTCTGTATGTATGAACGGTATTTAGTAAAATACCCTTTATTTTCACAATTTCCTCATGTTTCTGACTACAATTACATATCTGCCATCATAAACTCCAAGTATTTCACAAGTGCTTTCCTTTCCAGACAGTCTCTAGACAGCTGACAGTACATCTGTTTGTGTTTTGTCTTGTGTCTGAAGAATTAATATTCTTGAGTTTGAAGCCACACTTATGCATTATTCATGCGAATACTTACGTGTCCGTGTAGATCAGTATTGAGAAGCATAATGGCACAGGTAAGACAGTGGATGCCATCTACAAAATATGGAAATATATACATCATTGTAGAAATATACGCCTCTAAAAAGTGCTCTGCTGACACATCTTTTCTACAAAATAATTGCACTACTTTGCTATAACAAATCCGGAGCATTTTTACTTATAGCTCTTTGTTGTGCTATTTCTCCTAAATTGTTATTTAGGAATAAATTGGGTGGGTGACTGATCCATGATCAGCAGGAATCAGAGACGGGATCCAACTGCTGCTATTTATGTGTATAAAGAGAAACCTGCCAGTCTAGGGCAGCAGGGAGGGAAGAAGCTGCTGGGAACATGGACCTCGCACACCATTAAAAACGCCAGAGAACATACATGACAGCAACAATGAAGCTAGTTCTTTTCATGCTACGAGGCTCCCTTTAAATGAATTAATACATTTCTAGTAGAAATAAGAACAACGGCACAACACACAGGTAAAAAAGATGCCTCAAAATGAATCCTATAGGTCAGACCATCCCTAGCCTGAGCGCATTAATCACATCATCTCTGCAGCTCAGGAAACCTCTTTGGGAGCTCTGGAGAAGCAGAGGGTTTAGTGTGTAAGTGATAATTCTTTTATGGCATTTCCCTCTTTGGTGTTTTTTTGTTGATCCCAGAGAACCCCTCTAAAGGGAATCAATCACCAGGTACTTGCCAAGTAATCTGAGAGCAGAATGATAAAAGGGATAACCATCAGTTTTCTCTGTTGTAGATGTAGCAGTGATCACAATGCGGAGCTGTGTATAACTCTGCCCACACTACGGACTGGCAGCTTTCTGTGTACGCTGTGCATAGGTGAAAAGCTGCTAATCAGTGGTGGAGACAGGGTTACACAGAACAGAGCAGTTGACTCATGCCTCCTAGCCCTCTAGTGAAAATCTCCTACTACTGAAACAGAAACATACAGTCTAGTAAGTAACACATGACTGGAATAAGGCTCTCAGCCCCATACATCATGCTGCTCTCAGACCACAACAAAAGCTTCCAGATTTTCTTTAATGCTACATATTCTTAAAGCACCTCTCCAGCATTTTGCTCTTTTTCCAGCACAGGAGTGGAGCTTTAGGCCCGTTTCACACATCTGGCATTTTGCTGGATGCCGAATCTAGCACGCATGCAGTACAGTAGATTCATTTACAGTGGAAGCGCGACACCATGTGGTTGTGTGCTTCATACACTACTGCATTTGTCTGCATGGTGTCGCGCTTCCACTGTAAATTAATGTACTGTACTGCATGCGTGCTGGATCCGGCATCAGGCGAAATGCCAGATGTGTGAAATGGGCCTTAAATGTAAGTCCCCTGCCGCCGGTATTATACTTTACCCTCTGGCATTTCCATGCTTTTTCATCACCACTCCAGTCCCGCAGTGCCATCTTGTGACTAACTTTTCACTGGCCAGAAGTCATAAGCTATTTCACAAGCTCCGAATACAAGTCTATGAGAGCAAGAACGAGACTCTCATAGAGTGCATTGAATTGTGACCTCCGGAGTGCTCCAGCAAAAACTGGAGCTGCCAGCAGGTCACAAATCATCAAACCCCAACTGGAGTGGAGGTGATAACAAAAGAAGACAGCGGCAGGTGAGTATGAGATAGGGGTCAGGGGGCTTCCATTTAAAGCACAACTCCAGTGGTGTAATAAAAAAAACGCAAGCTTCTGAGCAGTTAACTACACTTCTTAATACACTGTGCACCACATACCACCCAAACGTATGCCAAAGGTACACCATTTTGACATATGTAGACTCAATGGTCGCTTAAGACTATATTTGGAGAATAAAATAAGAGTAAACCAACTGTTGCAGTATGTTTTCAGGTATCGATGCCTATTGGCAGTATATGATACTGTATAGTCCAATAGGGATTTACATTTTATTTGCAGGCCGGATGATTTTGCTGACAAATATACTGAAAATAACCCAAATGTGTTGCAAACAGAGTCTAATATTGTTAATTTTAGATCTCTCTGCTCCCATTTAGAAAATCTGCCCTTATTTCTGGTCTAAGTGCAGAAGTGGGAAGCTAAAATGAAGCAGGTTTCTCAGTAATAACAGAATTATGTGTAGCGAGAATACAAAGGGCAGGCATATAATGGTGCGGCGCCAACCAGTACCTGCAAAGCACAATGTAATGAAAGGGTCATCAATTTGGCAACTTCTGCAGTAACGTGCAGAAATGTTATTTCCTGTTTGTTCAGGACCAATAGTTTACAAAAGTACTTTGGAGAGTTGTATTTCAAGGAACGAAGTAAAATAATGAATGGGCCTAACTTGTAAACTAATCCCACCAGGTTCACTATGAACATTTTGAGAAACATTTCCCAAACCCCTTTAAATAGTGAAACAATATAATAATAGCAAGCAAAGATGAGTGGACTTGTGGATGTTTGGACTTGCCAGGTTCTTTTAGTTAAAAGTTCGGTTTCAGACCCGGACCCCGAACCCCATATAAGTCAATGGAGACCTGAATTTCTGTGCTGTAAAATGGTTGTAGCAAGGGCTAGGAGGATGCAGAAGGAAACAAAATGGGCCAATTGACCTGCAAACAAATGTGGATAGAGAATAAATAGGGCCTGCAGCCCTCAACTGTCTGCTTTACCTTAGCTGGTTATTAAGAATAGAGAGGACCCCACACCGTTTTGTTTTTCAATTATTTAAATAAATTATTTAAAAAAACAGGGTGGACTATGCTATATTTTTGATAAGCAGCAGGAGTAAAGCAGACAGCTGGGGGCTGGTATTATCAGGCTGGGAAGGTCCATGGTTATTTGGCCCTACGCAACCTAAAAATCGCAACCTGCAGCCTCCCAAGAGGTGGTACATCCATTGGATGCAATAATTGTGGTGCTTTGTCCAACTCTTCCTAATTGCCCTGGTGTGGTAGCGTTTGGGGTAATACTTTTGGGGTTGATGTCAGCTGTGAATTGACAGCTGACATCAAGACCAGGGCTTCAGGGGCTAGTAATGGATAGGCATCTATCAGACCACTTATTACTAACTCACTAAGTATATAGAGGTAAAAATAAAAACGGGGACACCTCACATTTTTTTTTTTTTTAATATTTAAATAAATCATTAAAAAAACAGCATGGGATCCCCTCTATTTCTCCTATTAAGCCAAGGTAAAGCAGACAGCTTAGGGTTTCAGCCCGTAGCTGTCTGTTTTACCTGTACAGGTTATCAAAAATAGGGGGGACCCCATGTCATTTTTTTTTATCTTTATTGTTCACTGCAGCGTACAGGCAAGTTCTGCACACAATAAAGCATGTTGATTAGCTGCACTGCAGCCTTTAAACAAACTTTATTAGCATACAAACAGTTCCCAAACTCCGACTTTTTTTTTAGTCTGTGTTCGAGTCCGAGATCCAGGCACCGCTATTTGTTACAAACCCCGAACTTTACAGTTGGGGTTCACTCATCTCTATTAGCAAGTATTTGATTAAAACATGGTTTACAAAGTATCAAATATAATAAACACACACCAATCCAATATTAGGATATTGCGTACCTGGAGAAAATATTGTATTTGGATTGCATTGAAAGTATCGGTTGGAGAAGTGGATTAATACTCTTTCCCTTTCCTGAGTTTCCCCAATGAGTGAGAAGGCTTTAAAGAAACTCCTGTTAAAAAAATAAGAACAAACAACAAAAATAAACTTACAAAACACAGGTATGTTGTAGCGCAATTCTGTTTTTTTCTCAGTCATTTGTTTATTGATTGATGTCTAACATTTGTTTTGTTTATTCTATATTATATAATACAAATAAATCAATGGCATGGAAAACTGATATCAATGTACAGTGCTCAGCACAAACGTGTTTCTCCCAACAGATTTGTCATAAAACCTTTAGTTTCCCTTCAGAAAGACACAATAACTAAATGAAAAAATGGACACAGGGAGAATTAACTCCCATCTTACACATCATTATTGTATTGTAAAAAAAAACCAGTGATAAGCATAAATTCACATTTATCCTGCGCTCTCCGCTAAACACTTACGTTGGGGTTTCAATGTAAATCCAAAAAACGTGATTCAGACAAAATCCCAACGGAACCCTTGACTATATAATTAGGCCGATGGAGACACTTTGCACTCCAATTGCTCTTTGTTGTGGCAGTGTTCAATCATTTTTGGTGTTTTTTTAACCCATAAGTGTTGACAATCACAGTTCTGTGCACGCCTCAAAAGATGGATATCAGAGAAAGACGCGACACGGAAACCAAAGTGTCTCCATCTGCCTCATTATAGTGAGTAGTTCTGTTGGGGGTTTCGTTTGAATCACTTTTTTGTGCATTTACACGTAAACCCCGATGTAAGTACTCAGCGCAGAATACAAGAATGTGATCCCAGCTTTATACTTAGAGTGATCAAAAAAAAGTTATGTACCCTTAAATGTTACCAAAGAACCCTAACTTATCCAGCTCAAAACCAGCCCCCATTCAAGGCCATCATCTGTCACTGGAAATTTAGGGGGTTCCACTGTTACTAGTGAAACAAAGCTGCTGGAAAAGCAATATGGCTCCCACCCTCTCAAATTAAATCCAGTGACATACGTGCTCCCAAATCCAAATGACCCCCACCTTCTAAGCTCTCAGTAAGTAGTAAATGGCCACATGTTTGGCATTACTGTAGTGGGGAGAGCCTAATTTGCAATTTATGGGGTGCATGTTGTCAGAAGAACAATATATGAGCACAATGTATGGCGTACTTGCAATTCTCCAAGAAAATAGCGTGAAGTGTATGTAACAAAATAGTCACTGCAGCCGTATATGAGTTCACTGAGAGATGCAACTTTTTACAAAGGGGTCATTTTGGGTTTTTTTTAAGCTGTTCTGGCACTTTAGAGGTCCAGCAAATGCGATATGGTGCCCGAAATGTATTTGTTTTCCAAAATGCCTCTCCTTCCCTTCAGAGCCCTGCCATTTGTCCAAACTGACATTTCTGGTCCACATGTAGCGTATCAGCGCCCTTAGAAGACTCTTGGTAACATATTTTGCATCCAATTGGTAGCACTTTCTCTGGTAAGAGTGAAAAATTTCGGACTATAAGGGAATTTTAGAGGGAAAATTTAAATAGATTTTTTTCCATTCCAGTTTATATTAATTTCCCTGTAGCACCAAAAGGGTTAAAACATTTGCTTACAGCAGTTTTGAAGTATTTCAGAGGTGCGGTTTTTAAAATGGTATCACTTTTGGGGGGTGTCCAATATATAGGCCACTCAAAGGCCATTTGAACCTGAATATATCCCTAAAGAAAAAGGTTTTCTTGAAAAAAAGCAAGATTGCTGCTAAACTTTTAAGCCTTCTAACATCCTAAGAAGATAAAAATGTCTTTTCAAAAAAGAGGCAGATTTAAAGTAGACATGGGGGAAATGTTCTTTATTGTTTTGTACAGCCAGGGGCTCAAAATGTTCACTAAATGTCCGATTTTTTCAAAAATAAGATCAAAAAAACCCTAAATTATCAATAACAAAGTACAATAAAGTACAATGTGTCACGAAAAAAATATGCTGAAGCGTTTCAGAGTTACTACATCATAAAGTGACACTGGTCAATGTCTAAAATTTGACTTGGTCATGAAGATCAAAATTAGCTTGATAACTAAGGGGTTAATACATTATGTTTAATTCTCATTCCAGTATTTTAGGATTATAATTTCGGCCGCATCGATGTTACAGAAAGCAAATAGGGGAATTTATATCTGCTATTTGTCGTAAAAGTCAGTTTGGCACAATTAATGTTTCGGTGAAGTGAACTTTCATATGGTGAATATAGTTTGAGAAACTTCTAATCTTAAAAGGGGTTTTCAAACAAACTACATTGTAATCAATAGATCTTGGAATAATTATAAGTTCCACAATTGGATGGGTTTAAAAAAAATGTTCCTGTGCTGAGATAATATTATACAGTGTGTCCACCCATATCCTGTCCACCGCCATTAACCTGAGAACGGCGGCAGCTATAGGCATAGAAGTGGTGTCTAGGTATAGTAAAGTATCCATGCGCTACGCAATGAAACCACCTATAGCGCCACCTGGAGGAAAACAACGGAGTTAGCATTTTTATCTCAAAAACGGAACAAGACAGAAAAAAAGTGAATTAAAAAATTGTAGGGCATCATCAATTCAATACGAATCGACACCTTGCATACAGAAATGCTATGATATGAAACCCATGACCCCCCCCAAAACATTGAATGATGGTCACACATATGACGTTCATTTAACTTTGATGCTCAAAGTGGCCCCCGTCAGCTGCAATGCACATCTGGACTCTGGCCAGCATACTGTATCTTGCTGCACGTTGTGCAATATGGTAGGTGACACATCTGCACAAGCATCTGTGATACGTCGTCGTAGGTCCTGCAATGTTGGGGGAGGGGTCGCATACACCTGCTGATTGATGTGACCTCACAGAAAGAAGTCCAATGGGGTCAGGTCAGGTGAGTGTGGAGGCCACTCCACGCAGCCACCATACCCAATGACTTGTAGGAAGGTCTCCATGAGGTATCGCTTCACGTCCGCAGCCTTGTGAGTTTTACACATTCTAATCATAGCATTTCTGTATGCAAGGTGTCGATTCATATTGAATTGATGATGCCCTACAACTTTGTAATTCACTTTTAATCTGTATCTCGTTCCATTTTCAAGATAAAAATGCTAATTCCGTTGTTTTCCACCAGGTGGCACTATAGGTGGTTTCATTGCGTAGCGCAGGGCTATTTTACTGTACCTAGACACCACTTCTATGCCTATAGCTGCCGCCGTTCTCAAGTTAATGGCGATGGACACACTCTTTATGGGTCCCTGCTACTGTATGTATTGTGTAATGGCCGTGTCTGACCGTACAGGGACATGGTCTGATCATACCACATCTCCTCATTAGGGGAGGACACAAAAGAGAGTATACAGATAGCATAGCACAGGATCACAGCTGATCTTCTTGTGAGGTAAAACATTTCCCTGTCAGTTTTTAAAAAATGTTTTACCTTAAAAGAAAGAAATATTTGCGATCCCGTGCTGTAATGTCTGTATACGTTATTTCCTCCCCAGGAGATGTGGTATGATCAGACTATGTCCCTGTATGGTCAGACACGGCCATTACACAGTACATAGCAGAGACACATATGTAAGATTATCTCAGCACAGGAACATTTATTTAAAAAAATATATACAACTGTGGAAATTATTATTAATACTACGAGATCTATTGTTTAAAATGAACTGTTTGTGGGGAAAAATTTCTTTAAGGCAACATGTCTGAAGCCAAATATGTCAATAATTCTCTATTTATTTTCCACATCTCCAGCAAAATGGAGACTATTCTGGATTGATTCTATGTAGAAGTACTGGTATTCTATACCTGGTCACTAGTTCACAATACATTTCCCGATTTTTTTGGTTTACAGAGATAAAGTGATATCTAATTTTATCAGAATGTATGGGGGTGCAGTGTGTACTCCGTGCGCCTTCACATAATGGTCTAGTACCACCTAGTACATATTTGAACAAAGACCACCTGCAAACTCTACACACAAAATCGTGTAATATTATACAGTACCAGTCAAAAGTGTGGACACACCTGTGCAAAAAATAGCTTCCTTGTACTTATTGGAATGTGCACATTGTACATTCACACTAAAGGCAGCAAAACCACTAAGAGGTACATTGGGAAACAAGGGTGATAGAAACATGAGTGAAACAAATGTGTGTTAAAGGGAACCCTTCAGGTCCCCTATGCCCTCCAACCTAGCTGCATTCATATCTGTATGACTAAATTCCCTGCCTAACCAGCCATGTATAATGTTAGCCACTTAACTCAATGTTTTAAAAAAGTATTTAGAAGCTCCACTTTCCCTATGCTAATTAGGGTCTTGACTAGTCAATGGGGCGTTAGTTCCCCAAACTGCTCAATCTGCTCTCCATGTTATCATGCCCCTGTGGGCGGAATAACATGATTTCCACACGCAGGCGCATCACCAGTTCCAGGAAATCTCACACATGTACGCTGCTCATTTCAGCATTGTCAGTGTGCTTCTGAAGTTGGGTGTAACACCCATCGACTAGTCAAGGCCCTAATTAACATAGGAAAAGTGGAGCTTATAAATACTTTTCTTCAACATCGAGTTAAGTGAATAGCATTATATAGGGCTGGTTAGGCAGGGAATTTCATCATACAGATGTGAACGCTGCTAGGTTGGAGGGCATATGGAACCTGATAAGTTCCCTTTAAACCTTAAGGCCATGTCATACTAAGCAACATCGCTAGCAACATCGCTGCTAAGGAACAACATTTGTGACGTAGCAGCGATGTTGCTAGCGATGTTGCTGTGTGTGACATCCAGCAACAACCTGGCCCCTGCTGTGAGGTCGCTGGTTGTTGCTGAATGTCCTGGGCCATTTTTTAGTTGTTGCTCTCCCGCTGTGAAGCACACATCGCTGTATGTGACAGCGACAGAGCAACAACTGAATGTGCAGGCAGCAGGAGCCGGCTTCTGGGGACGCTGGGAACCACGGTAAACATCGGGTAACCAAAAAGCCCTTACCTTGGTTACCCGATATTTACCTTCGTTACCAGCGTACGCCGCTTTCACGCTGTCAGTGCCGGCTCCCTGCTCTCTGCACACATAGCCAGACTACACATCGGGTAATTAACCCGATGTGTACTGTGGCTAGGAGTGCAGGGAACAGGGAGCTTGCACTGGCAGTGTGAGAGCGGCGGACGCTGGTAACGAAGGTAAATATCGGGTAACCAAGGTAAGGGCTTCTTGGTTACCCGATGTTTACCGTGGTTACCAGCGTCCGCAGAAGCCGGCTCCTGCTGCCTGCACACGTAGCAGAGTACACATCGGGTAATTAACCCGATGTGTACTGTAGCTAGGTGTGCAGGGAGCCAGCGCTAAGCGGTGTGCGCTGGTAACCAAGGTAAATATCGTGTTGGTTACCCGATATTTACCTTAGTTACCAAGCGCAGCATCGCTTCCACGCGGCGCTGGGGGCTGGTCACTGGTTGCTGGTGAGATCTGCCTGTGTGACAGCTCACCAGCAACCCATGTAGCGATGCTCCAGCGATCCATGCCAGGTCAGGTTGCTGGTGGGATCGCTGGAGCGTCGCTTAGTGTGACATCTCAACCGGCGACCTCCTAGCAACTTACCAGAGATCCCTATCAGGTTGTATCGTTGTTGGGATCGCTGGTAAGTTGTTTAGTGTGACTGGGCCTTTAGATTTCTCAAAGTACCCCCTTTTAACTCTGATGACTGCTGCTTTGCATAGCCTTAGCATTCTCTCAAGCATCTTAATCAGGTAGTCACCTGGAATAATTTCCAATGAATAGGTATGCCTCGTCACGAGTTCAGTGAAAAATGAAATCACTGGCCTTAAAAAAGTGATTGCGACTATCAGGTGAATTTTATAAAGAAAATATTGTCACAAAGTTTCATAATGTGCTGAGAAACCACACTCACTCCAATATTTTAAAGCACCACTCTAGGGTTGATGTTTTTTTTTTTTTTATTTCACAGCTGGAATTTATAAGTCTCCTGTCCCCGGTCTCATACTCACCTTTTGGCATCTTCATGTGTTATCTGCGTCACTCTGACCGGTCTTCTCCAGTTTGTGAACTGCCAGCTGCTCCAAATGTTTCATGGAGGAAAACGGAGGTCACAACTCAAGTCTATAAGAGCCTCGTTCTGGCTCACATACACTTGCATTGAGCATTGGTGACGTAACTTCTTACTTCAGGACAGACAGAAGTTATGATCACAAGATGGTGCTGCAGGACTGGAGCGATGCCAAAAGAAGGTGAAGACGCCAGAGGGTGAGTAGAAAACCAGGGTCAGAGGACTTAGAGTTAAAGCACCACTCCAGCAGTGAAAAAAAAAAACAAAAAACGCTGGAGAGGTCATTCAATCTGAAATAAATGCTAGAACTTTGAAGGTATCTTTAACTGTAGTCATGAAAACCAGCAATCACTATGACGAAACTGGCAATCAGGACCACCCTAGGAAATGAGGACCATAAATTATCTGTGTTGCACAGGATCAGGTCATCACAGTTACAAACTTCAGATTAGGCAAACTGACAGCAACTCAGTTTACAGCAGTCAAAATGATGCACAGACATCAAATAGCAGACATGGCAACATCAACTGCTCAGAGAAGACTGACAGAAGCATCTCTTTATGGTCGAAAAGGCCCCGTTACAAGAGTCAATTTATCGTGCGATCGCATGTGCGATCGCACCTGCCCCCATCGTTTGTGCGTCACGGGAAATTTATTGCCTGTGTAGCACAAAGTCGGTCACCCCGTCACACGTACTTACCTCCCAAACGACCTCGCTGTGGGCGGCGAACATCCTCTTCCTGAAGGGGGAGGGACGTTCCGCGTCACAGCGATGTCACACAGCGGCCGCCCAATAGAAGCGGAGGGGCGGAGATGAGCGGGCCGTAACATCCCGCCCACCTCCTTCTTTCCTCATTGCCGGCGGGACGCAGGTAAGCAGTGTTCATCGTTCCAGAGGTGTCACACGGAGCAATGTGTGCTGCCTCGGGAACGACGAACAACCTGCATCCAGGAATGTGACCGATATTTCGAAAATAAACGACGTGTCAACGAGCAACGATAAGGTGAGTATTTTTGCTCGTTAACAATCGCTCGTAGCTGTTACACACTACGATATGTCAAACGATGCCGGATGTGCTTCACGGAATTCGTGACCCCGATGACATATCGCCCGATGTATCGTAGCATGTAACGGGGCCTTATCTTATCTTATTGGGGCAAAATCTTTGTGAAATACAAAAGAGGTGATCAAATGATTTCTACACAAGTGGGGCCACTATGAAACATAAAGAGTTAGGTGTAATGGTGCTTTGCTGGTGACATCTTTAATGATTTACAAGTAGTCCAAATTCATGGCACACTTATTCAGCATGGTTACCACAACATTCAGCAATGACATCAAATCCCTACGGATTTGCAATTAGTGCCACCATGATTTGTATTGCAACAGGACAGCCACCCAAAACACACCTCCAGGCTATGTAAAGGCTTTGTGACCAAAAATTGAGAGGGATAGAATGATGTGTCAGATGAGACGGCATCCACAATCACCCAATCTCAACCCAATTTAGATGATTTGGTATCAGTTGGATTGCAGAGTAAAAGCAAATCAGTCCACAAGCGCTCAGGCTCTCTGGGAACTCCATCAAGGCAGTTGGTAAGCCATTCCAGGTGACTACCTGATGAAGATACTTGAGAGAATGTCAAGTCTGTGTAAAGCTATCACCAGAGTAAAATGGGGGCACTTTGAGGAATCTATTGTTTAATAGATATTCTGGGTTGTTTCATGCATTTTAGCATACTCTTTGTTTCCATATCATAGAATGGTAGAAGGGATTTCAAGGGCCATTGAGTCCAACCCCTGTGATTGCAGGTTTTCCTAAATTATCCCCGCTATATGTTTATCCAGTTTCCGCTTGAAGATTTCCATTGATGGAGAGCTCACCACCTCCCATGGCAGCCATTTCCACTCTCTGACTGCCCTCTGAAAGTTTTTCCTAATGTCTAATCTGAATCTCCTTCCTTTTAGTGTCATCCCCTTGCTTCTTGTACTTCCTTGTGCTAATGAGAATAGGGTAGTTCCCTCTGCACTATGACTACCTTTCTGATATTTGTAGACCGCTATTAAGTCTCCTCTCAGCCTTCTCTTTTGCAAACTAAACATTCGTAGTTCTTTTAGCTGGTCTTCATATGACATAGTTTGCAGACCTTCTACCATCTTGGTTGCTCTTCTCTGGACTTGCTCCAATATATCGATGTCTTTCTTGAATTGGGGTGTCCAGAACTGTACACAGTATTTCATGTGGGGTCTGACCAGGGCAAAGTATAGGGGAACATGTACTTCTTTTGATCTAGATTCAATGCTTGTCTTGATACATCCCAGAATTTTGTTGGCCTTTTTAGCTACAGCACCACACTGTTGGCTCATGTTGAATCTGGGATCTACTATAATGCCCAAGTCCTTTTCCCCGGTGCGATTACATAGTTATATTCCTCCCATGCTATATATGCTTTTTACATATCTTTTACCCATATGTAGGATTTTGCATTGTCCCTGTTAAACCTTATTCTGTTTGCCTTGACCCATTGTTTGAGTGTCTAGATCCTTTTGAATACACTCTCTTTCCTCTCTAGTGTAGGCTACTCCTCCTATCCTCATATCATCCGCAAATGTTATGATTTACCCAATAATTCCATTGTGCAGATAATTTATACAGATATTAAACAGTACTGGGCCCAGGACAGAGCCTTGCGGCACCCCGCTTTTAACTTTCCTTCACTTTGGTGTGAAGCCATTTAGTATCACTCGTTGTGCACGATCATTAAGCCAGTTGTGAATCCTTCTAACTGATTTTTGTCGATTTTGTACTTGTTAAATTTTTCAGTGAGGATGTTATGTGATACTTTATCAAATGCCTTACTGAAGTCAAGGTATAGTATATCCACAGCATTCCCCTGGTCCAACCATTCAGGAAATCAGGTTGGTTTGATAAGATTTATTAGTCATAAAGCCATGGTGGCTCTGGTTAATGTGTTTCTCTTTGTGATTTTGCTGTCTTTATCGATAATGTTCACATTTCACTAGGAACAAGAAAAACCATTACCTGAACAAGTGTGTCCAAACATTTGATTGGTGCTGTATGTAAAATGAAAAATAGGCTAAATAATGATTATATCGAAATCATAAAAAAATAAATCATGCTGGTAACAAGGGCTCATACAATCATCCACAAACTGTATAAAACCCCATAAAAATGAACAAAAAATAAATAAAAATATAATAATAATAATAATAATAATAATAATAATAATAATAATAATAATAATAATAAATTGTAAATAAAGTTAGTTTTACAAAAATAAAAATGACAGTATAGGGCACACATTTACTTACCCATTCTCTTGTGTGGGATATGGCTAAGGCTATGTTCACACAGTGCATTTTTGGTGCATTTTTTTTGTTCATTGGTTTTATGCAAATCTGCTTTTTACAGTTCCAGCAAAACCTATGAGTGCAGAAATCATGCACACACAGTCACATACTTTTTTTTTTCCTGACTGAAATGGCAAATTGTGCGTTTGTGAAAGCAGCAGCATGTCAATTCTGTCAGCGTTTTTGCTGCTTTTTTCACCACTGAAAGCAATGAGAGTGAAAAAAGCAGCTGCGATTTTGCTTTTTTTGATGAATGAAACTAACTTGAGTTAAACATTTACTGTAAACTAATGACACACCAAAAAATGAAGCAAAAAAAACACTGGAAAAAATGAAGCTTTTTTTGCTGCCAAGAGATCAGGTTTTGCTGCCAAAAAAGCAACAAAAATGCCCTGTGTGAACAGAGCCGAACAGGCACACTTCTGGGACTAGTCTACAGGACATAGCACTTTTTTTAGGTTGTAATCATTTTGAAGTGAAAAGGGAATGATGCTGTTGAATTTTCTTGAGCAACCAATAGATGGCACTATTGTTAGTGCTCTGCTGTAAAAGCAAAGTTTCATTGCAATAAATGCGTTCGATCGCTTTTTCCATTCAGACAGCACATCTAAATCGGTTTTAAATCTGGAGCAGAAGACACAATATGACATGTTTTACTGACCCAGCAGCAAAAGCCAGATCATAAGTCTGACTTTGAAGGCTGAGATGTTTAGAAGGCAGGAGCCGGTCACCGTTTCATCCTGCCTGTGGTTCGGGCAGCATGATTCAGGAGACAGATCCCTTTTGATATTTTGAATGCTTGTTAGGTTAATCTTGGCTTGTGCAGAATCCTACTGTACAACAAATGTGTGAATACTGACTTAAAATGAGGATCTGTCCTCAGGGAGGTCAACCCTGCCATACAGTGTGGGAATAAGACAGGGACATCTTGACTTTATTCTGCAGTTACCCCACCTTCTTGAGTGTGGTGTGGCCTCAAACTCAAGTTTTAGCAAAATGGCACATGCAATGGAGCTACTAAGAATATCTTTAGAGACAGTGGGAAGAGAACTCTATAGGGTGCTTTACACACTGCGACATCGCTAGCCGATGATAGCAATGCAGAGCACGATAGTACCAGCCCCGTCGCACATGCGATATCTTGTGATAGCTGCCGTAGCGAACATCATCGTTACGGCAACTTCACAGGCACTTACCTGGTTGGCGACGTTGCTGTGACTGCCGAAGAATCCCTCCTTCAAGGAGGCGGTGCGTTCAGCGTCACAGCGACATCACCAATCGGCCGGCCAATAGAAGCGGAGGGGCGGAGATGAGCGGGATGTAAACATCCCGCCCACCTTCTCCCTTCCGCATTGCCGGTGGACGGCGGGCGCAGGTAAGGAGATGTTTGTCGCTCCTGCGGCTTCGCACACAGCAATGTGGGGAGCTGCAGGAACGACAAACAACATCGTACCTGTGGACGCACCAACATTATGAAAATGAACGACGTGACACAGATCACCGTTTTTTGACTGTTTCACGCTTGTTCATCTTCTCTCCTAGGCTTTACACATTGCAACGTCGTTACCGGCGTCAGATGTACGTCACTTTTGATTTGACCCCGACGATATCACAGTAGCGATGTCGCAACGTGCAAAGTACCCCTAAGGGTACGTGCTCATGATCATATCCCGCTGTATTCTGGATGCGGCAGGTCCATTGGGGTCGCGAGTCTCCTCTGCAGGACACCGCATGATCAGGGTTCAGGAAGTTGAGGTCTCTCTCATCTGTTCTCCCTGCAGAGAACACTTGTGACTCCGCAGCAAACAATTGACATGCTGCAGCTCGGACACCCACACCGCAGGTCAGTTTATTCTGCAGGCCGCACACAGAGTGAGCATGGGATTTCTAGAAACGCACCAAAAACTGATCATGGGCATGCAGCCTAAGCTGCAGTGGTATTTGGAGACAGGGGAAGAGGTAAAAGTTTCTGACAAGTTTCCTTTAAATGCTTTTCCTCATAATATTACTACGGTAGATTCCATCCTCTTTGCACAGTTTGCTTTCTTTCATTCTGTTGAGCACACACCTTTACAATGCTCTGCTTGTGTTCAATTGAACAGTACTGATCCGACATAACTGATGCTTTAGCCACTACTATGGTATTTACATCTTATAGCTATAACATAATAAATCTATATTAAAGTAGCAGCTACTTGCAGAAAACCAATTCTTTCAAAATGGCAATTGCTTGGAAAGGTCAGAATTGGCTAATGTGTCTATCATTCACTTAATAAAGTAAAAGGGTTACCACAGCTCCTGTGCTGAGATAATCTTATATATGTGTCCCTGCTATGTACTGTGTAATGGCCGTGTCTGACCGTACAGGAACATGGTCTGATCATACCACAGCTCCTGTGCTGAGATAATCTTATATATGTATCTCTGCTATGTGCTGTGTAATGGCCGTGTCTGACCGTACATGGACAAGGTCTGATCATACCACATCTCCTGTGCTGAGATAATTTTATATATGTGTCCCTGCTATGTGCTGTGTAATGGCCGTGTCTGACCGTGCATGGACAAGGTCTGATCATACCACATCTCCTGTGCTGAGATAATTTTATATATGTGTCCCTGCTATGTGCTGTGTAATGGCCGTGTCTGACCGTACATGGACAAGGTCTGATCATACCACATCTCCTGTGCTGAGATAATTTTATATATGTGTCCCTGCTATGTGCTGTGTAATGGCCGTGTCTGACCGTACATGGACATGGTCTGATCATACCACATCTCCTGTGCTGAGATAATTTTATATATGTGTCCCTGCTATGTGCTGTGTAATGGCCGTGTCTGACCGTACATGGACAAGGTCTGATCATACCACATCTCCTGTGCTGAGATAATTTTATATATGTGTCCCTGCTATGTGCTGTGTAATGGCCGTGTCTGACCGTGCAGAGGCCAGGGAGGAAGTAAAAAGTATGCAGAAATTACACCACTGGATAGCAAATTATTTTTTCTTTGACTTTAAACATTTTTTACACATTTTCAGGTAAAATGCTTTACTTCACAAAAAGAATCAGCTATGATCCTGTGCTGTGCTATTTTTGGACTCCATTTGTGGACTTTTATTTGCTGTATAATCTCTTTTGTTTCCTCCCCGGCCCAGGAGATGTGGTATGATCAGACCATGTCCCTGTACGGTCAGACACAGCCATTACACAGTACATAATAGGGGGACATATATAAGATTATTAGTGATGGGTGAACACTAAAATGCTCAGGTGCACGCCGATGCTCGATAGAGTATCGAGCATTGCCGAGCACGCTCACTCTTTACTAGTACTAATTAAAATTAGTAAACTGTGTCTGGTGATCAACAGGAGAAAAAATACCCTGCTATGGAATGGATTACCGTTATCACCACTGACATCAGTATTACAAACATTCCCTTTACGCCAAAAATGAACAAAAAAAATAAAAATAATAATTTTAAAATGTACCAAGGACCAGTTTTTACTTACCTGAGTGACTGATCCAGGGTCAAACCCGTGAAATCAAAAAATTTGAGATATTCTTCGGCCACAAGCTTGCTGAAATCATTACTGAAAGAAAGAAATGACTGTGTTCATGTTTTTCTATATTTATTGTTTAATTAGAAACAACTTCCTTAAAAAAGCGCTTTTGACAGTAATTAAGAGCTGGAGGCAAATTACAGAGCAGAAGGTAGAAAACAGACTATAGAGAAATAGAATTACCATGGACGATTGAGTCGTGCAATTTGCAGATACTGAAATTATGGGCCATTCATATTTAACCCTTTTGTGGCTCAATAAAGTTTTGGACCATTTACCTAAACCTACACAAAGACATTTCCACGTAGGCAGAGTTATCAAAACATTGTGTCAGTAACAGTTTGTGGTAGGGAATGATTCTCTAGAGGAGTGATGGCGAACCTTTTGAGCTCAGTGTGCCAAAATTCGTAAAAAAAAAAACAAAACAAAAAAAAACAAAAACATAACTCGTGTGGGGTGTCACTTCTACAAAAATTCATAATTTTGTGATATTTGTAGCTCTAATAACAAAAAAATTGTAATTTTAATATTTGGACTGTATTTATTAATAAAGCAAAAACAAATAATTATTTACATTACTTGGCTAGTGACTTTTATGTTGCTGAATTTCATTGGCTAAATCTTCAATTGAAGGTTGGTATTTCGTACACTTCAAGCCCTCCCTCCCCCCAGCAGTCATTATCTCCTCTTCCCCTCCCCCCAGCAGTCATTATCTCCTCTTCCCCTCCCCCCAGCAGTCATTATCTCCTCTTCCCCTTCCCCCCAGCAGTCATTATCTCCTCTTCCCCTCCCCCCAGCAGTCATTATCTCCTCTTCCCCTCCCTCCAGCAGTCATTATCTCCTCAAAACCTCCCTCCAGCAGTCATTATCTCCTCAAAACCTCCCTCCCCCCAGCAGTCATTACCTCCTCATCCCTTTCCTCCCCCCAGCAGTCATTATCTCCTCTTCCCCTTCCCCCCAGCAGTCATTATCTCCTCTTCCCCTCCCCCCAGCAGTCATTATCTCCTCTTCCCCTCCCTCCAGCAGTCATTATCTCCTCAAAACCTCCCTCCAGCAGTCATTATCTCCTCAAAACCTCCCTCCCCCCAGCAGTCATTACCTCCTCATCCCTTTCCTCCACCCAGCAGTCATTATCTCCTCTCCCCCTCCACCCAGCAGTCATTATCTCCTCCTCCCTTCCCTCCCCCTTAGCAGTCATTATCAACTTTCTCTCTCCCTCCCCCCAGCAGTCATCATCTCCCCCTCCCTCCCCCAGCAGTCATTATCTCCACTCCACCTCCCTCCCCCCAGCAATTATTATCTCCTCTTCCCCTCCCTCCCCCCAGCAGTCATTATTTCCTCTTCTCCACCCTCCCCCTAGCGGTTATTATCTCCTCTTCCCCTCCTCCCAGCACTCATTATCTCCTCTTACTCTCCCCCCCAGTCCCCACCCACCAAAAATTTTTATAACATATCCTGAGCGCTGATGAACCAAATTCCGACTGGTAACAGCAGCTCTCTATAAATGTGCTGATATGTGGACTTACTGCAGCAGGCACACTGGCACAATGTAATGCCACCCGGCGCATGCATGCAATGGCGCCTGTCTTTATGCTCAACTCCGGAGAGTTAGAGAGAGGCGTGTTATGCACTACGGGGTACATAAGCACACCTCACTCAGGACCCTGATTAAAAGCTACAGAATACAATAGTTAAATAACAGGCAGCCACATATCGATCTATAACACAAGCCGCGGCCGCCAGTGATTAAACTAGGAAAAGTTATCACTGCACTTCTGTAAGGGTGTGGGTGCTCAGGTATGGGCCAAGTCGTCCATATATAGAAAAATTAGCACCAGGCACTCCAATTAGTGTGAAAAAGAATACATTTTTTTACAACTTCAAACAGTTCAATGTTTCATTTGGACCTTCTTCAAGAACCAGCTGTGAAGCCGTATAAGAACTACTTGTAAGTAAATATAAAGGGACAGAAACCTTAGAAAAGAAGTATGCAGTATCCACCACGTGGTATACACTGCTAGTGGAAGCGCCAACCACTAGCAGTGTATACCACGTGTTTCTTTCTTTCTCTGGTAACAGCAACCTTAATCACCATACCCTCAACAAGCGGTGGACACAACATGTTTTCCTCTTGAACCCTATGGCGACGTCAGCCAGATTACCATACTGTTATAACAAGCGGTGGATACCGCATACTTCTTTTCTGCCCTCTCTGGAACAATCTACACCATTTCTGACCAATAATCTACATATTATTTGCTTCATGTGCTCTCACCCAAATCTTCATCATTGCTGGTTAATGATTTACACATGGTTCGCTATAGGTGAATTTTTACTCTAAACCATTCTTATAACAGGTCTACTTCCTACCTGGTTTCTCATTTACACTTGAACCTCTCTCGTTCGACTCTCAATTATCATAAGACAGGTTTCTGTCCCTTTATATTTACTTACAAGTAGTTCTTATATGGCTTCACAGCTGGCTCTTGAAGAAGGTCCAAGCAGAGACCGAAACGTTGAACTGTTTGAAGTTGTAATAAAATGTATTCTTTTTTCACACTATTTGGAGTGCCTGGTGCTAATTTTTCTATATAGTGATTTAACTAGGACTGCATGTGAGCCCCCCTGACCGGTTATTTAGGAACAGTTTAAGGCCGCACATGCAGTTCTAGTGAAATCATTGGTGGCCGCATCTTGTCTTATAGATCAGAATGCGATCACCTGTCTCTGCTATGCGTGTCAGCAAAAATGGCTCAGTGTGTCATCTCTGGCACATGTGTCATAGGTTAGATATCACTGCTCTATAGACTAGTACATGAATATGATCCAGGTTCAGTGGTTCTAAGTTAAAGGTCATCAATTATATATCACTCCTTACTCAGGTCAACCCACCTAAGCGCTAAGGATAAGTCATTCGTGTTCAAAAGACATAAAATTGAGTGAAAATCCTCGATGATGAGCCACATTAAACTTGCCAATTGAAGGTCTTAAATGGAACTTGTCACCAGGTATTCCCAATATGAATTTCAGCCACCAATTTTAATGCCTCTTTTACAGCAGTCTAGCAACCCACTCTGCATATCCCCCAAAAATATATTTTATAATCCCCTCATACGGCATGGTCCTGTACGATGGGCATTGTTGGCACTTTCCCCACAATCACTGTCCTATTTTGTTTCATGTGGATCACACATCATCCTACATCATCCACACAGTCTCCCAACTTCACTCATGTGCAGGCATGCTGTGCCCTGTCCTGCTGGAGAGCAGAGCGAACCACTGTAATGCGCAAGTACCAGCTTTACTTATGAGTAAATACCGCTTTTTGTCCTCTCCATGCACATGCGCAATACAGTACTTTGCTCTGCCCTCAGTAGGACAGGTTGTGGTATGCCTGCGTAGGAGTGAGATTGGGGGTCTGTGTGGATTAAGTAGTAGGTGTGATCACCATGAAGCAAGACAGGATGACGGCGATTATGGGGAAAGAGGAGACACTGAGCAAGACCAGCCTATCGATCAAGACCGCGTCGTATAAGGGGTTATAAAAGGTATTTTTTGGGATATGCAGAGGTGGTTGGTGGTTTATAAAAAAAGTAGTAGACTGCTGTAAAAGAGGAGTTAAAGTTGATGGCCGAAGTTAATAATGGGGAAACCTGGTGACAGGTTCCCTTTAAGGGCTGATTATCTTGATTCTAAGGGTGCATTCTCATATGCTGCAGCCGACCAAGATGAGTTTTTCTTTTTCGTTTTGCTAAAGTCGTGATCACTAACAACGATCATGGCAAAAACACGCAATGCAGCCTTGTGATCTTGGCTAGTCTGATAGCTAATATAATTACAGTTCATTAATTAGTTTCAGACTTATGAAAACCTGATGTATTTGGCACCTAACTGCAGAAACCATTAAAATAGGTTGGTAAGTGTGCATTTCTCATCTTTCATTCTATTTCATAAGCCTGAAGCCACGCTACAACTACAGTCAGGGAGTATGGAGTGCAGTATGAAGGCTTGTGAATTTATCATACGGGACGTCAGGCCAGTAAGGGTGGATACTGACTATTCAATGCTGCAGCTCCGTCCCGATGACTGGACCAAGGCTGCGCATCATGATAAGAAAAGTTCATTTCTGGCTTCCAGTCACACGGAGACTCTCCAAAACAATATACTTAATAATTCACTCCATATCTTTATCACATTAGTTACATATGACATCAGTGCATTTGACGGGTCTCAGATTATTATTATTATATAGGGCAACTTATATTGTTTAACAAGGATCCAGTACTTCTACCATCCGTGCTTGCAATTGATACGTGCCATGCATTGTTCTGTATTATTGGTTCCAATGGCTTACAATCACTGATAGATTGGCCTACACCAGTATGTCATTTTATATAGGGCCATGACATTTTTCCTGTGTGTCAGTAAACTGTGAGTTAGAAAACAAAGGGCCTATACTTTTGCTGCACAGGGTTGCTCTACTGTCTATGTCCTCAAAAAAGATAAAAGTATAAATTCCAGAAATAGTGACTAAATAACTTTCTATCACTTTCACTCCCTTCTAGGGGTCTAGTCTAGTATCCACACTCTTACTGTGTATTATGCACCTCCTTACGGCTGTTCTTGCTGTCCGATACTGATCGGGGACCATCTTGAATTTTAGGTTTCACCCAGTTCCCTTTTTTTCTAGGCTGCCAATACCATAATGCATCATATTATATGGGCAGCTGAATCAAGGACTTTTTCAGTCTCCTGGTTGAAACTAGGACTATTCACCCTGTATAGGAGTACAGTCCATGTGATTTCATCTTACAGGACATTCTGGTGTAATAAGCACATAGAGCTTTACAGGCGTATTCTGCTGCAATGGCCATCCCAGTGTTACACGGAAAAAAAGATGAGATAGGTGAAAAACAGCAAGAGAACATGAAAAAGAACAGGTGAGAGATTGACAGATACATTTCTTAGTGAAACATATGGGACAATTTAGTTTTAGTCAATGATTACCTTTAATGCGATTCTGTCAGTAGGATTTCACAAACCAAACTATTTATATGCACATGTCCTTCCTTGACAGACAACTCTAGCCATATCTTTACATGGCCAGTCTGTTTCTCGCCACTACGTTGTTTTGACTTTAGAAAATAAGTCGCTGGTCAAGTAGGAGGCAGTGGCGCTGGATGGGAATAGAGCTGCAGTGGCAGAGGCAGTGGCGCTGGGTGGGAATAGAGCTGCAGTGACAGAGGCAGTGGCGCTGGGTGGGAATAGAGCTGGAGTGACAGAGGTGGTGGTTCTGGCTTGGTATAAAGCTGGAGTGACAGAGGCAGTGGTGCTGGATGGGAATAGAGCTGCAGTTACAGAGGCGGTTGAGCTGGATGGGAATAGAGCTGGAGTGACAGAGGCAGTGGTGCTGGGTGGGAATAGAGCTGCAGTGACAGAGGCGGTGGTGCTGGGTTGGAATACAGCTGGAGTGACAGAGGCAGTGGCACTGGGTGGGAATAGAGCTGGAGGGACAGAGGCAGTGGTGCTGGGTGGGAATAGAGCTGGAGTGACAGAGGCAGTGGCACTGGGTGGGAATGGAACTGGAGTAGATACGGGTGGAAATTGAGATGGAGTGACAGACGCGGTGGGGCTGGGTGATAATAGAGCTGGAGTGACAGAGGCGGTGGTGCTGGGTTGGAATAAAGCTGGAGGAAAAAAGGCAGTGGCGATGGGTGGGAATAGAGATGTAGTGACAGAGGTTTCAGATCTACAACCTCATTTGCATATCACATGAAACACCAATTTCTCAGTAATGGAGGAACAGACTGGAGATGTATGGCCTAAGACACACAGCATGAAAACCGGTGCGAGTGGAGTGCGATAAAACATCGCATTCCACTCAGACCAATATTAGCCTGTGTGTCAGCGCACATGAGCGATTATTTTCTCAGCCCTAATCGGACCGAGAAAACAATCGCAGCATACTGCGGGTGTAATGCGATCCTTGTTTCTCTTGCACCCATTCAAGTCTATGGGGGTGAGAAAAAAAAAAATCGCACTGCACTCACGGTACACCGGTGTACCGCGAGTGCAGGGCGAGAATGGCAATAGCCGACTACGGAGGAGAGAGGGAGATAAATCCCTCCCGCCCCTCCTCAGTGTCGGCCCGTCCCCCGCAGCGACACTAGCATGACACTCATCAGTGTCATGCGAGGGGATCGCAGTAATCCCTGTGTGGCCCTGGCCTAAAGGTATTGCTGGACTTGTTTTTGAAAGCGCTACAATTTATTTTTAATTTCAGAAGTTATTTTTTTTTAGATCTCACAGGATTTCACACCGATCAGCTAGACCTGCCTATACCGTTGGAAGGAATAATTACAATGCTGCTGAAGCCATCTGTATATTACATGAATTTCCATAACAGATGCTATTTGCCAAGTAGAAACTAATTCACAGCAGTAGCTAAAATTCCAGCCAGTCATTGAGCTACAAGCCAGGAAAGACTATCAGTCAGTTACATGTATATTCTGCTTTTCATCTAACTACGCGGCTTTTGTTATCGTACGTACTTTTTCCCCAAGTGCTTTGCAACATCAGAGCGCTTAAATCCGTCCAGCTGGTAGAGGCGCTTGGCCAAGCGTTTAGCAGCTTGTACGTTACTGTTGGTCCCATTGCTGAGGTTTTCAGTGCTCCCTTTTTCAAGGATTTCAGTGCTGCCCATGTCATGTGAGGCCTCTAGAGATCTTCTGCTGGAGCCCGCATCACTAGAAAACAAGATATAACAAAGATTTCATGTTACATGTCAAAAACCAATCAGTATATATATATATATATATATATATATATATATATATATATATATATATATATATATATATATATATATATATATATAAAATATATAAAGCTGAATGTGTGTGTGTGTGTGTGTGTGTGTGTGTGTATGTGTACAGAGAAAGAGACAGACTGACAGGGAAAGAGACAGACAGGGAAAGAGAGCGAAAGAGACAGACAGGGTAAGAGACCGACAAAGACAGACAAAGACAGACACAGGGAAAGAGATAGAAAGAGACAGAGACGGAAAAAGAGGGAAAGAGAGAGAAAGAGACAGACAGGGAAAGTGACAGATATAGATAGACAGGGAAGGAGATTGAGACAGACGGAGAAAGAGACAGAGACAGTCAGAGACAGACAGGGAAAGAGACACACAGACAAAGAGAGAGAAAGAGATATACAGAGGGGGAGACAGACAGAGAATGGGAGAGAAACAGAGAGACAGTTACTATACCGGGCGTTAATACATTAGATTTATACATTCTATCCCGGGAATGTTAATACATTCTATTTTGTTAACAGTTATTAACGCAGGCGAAGCCGGGTAGTACAGCTAGTATATATATGAAAATATATGTATATATATATATATATATATTGTGAGGTAGCGCGGTCGGCTGCGCAGCAGAAGACACGGGATCCAGGCATATAGGTTCACAGCACACGGTGTTTAATGTCCAAACAAAAATCCACAGCAATATACATGTCTCTCCAGCAGAGACTCAGGGAGTTGTGATCACTCCCTCACACCCGGCACACCTGCCCCTCGTTCCTGTTTCCCTTTAACCCTTCCTTCAGCCTGTAGGGAAACAGCATTAACCCTAGAGTGGATCCACTTTCTATCATGGAGTGAGCACAACCGGGGCGAGACATACCGGCCGTCATAGATAACCCCGGTCACAGTCTCACATACCCCCCCCCTCAGTTCAAGCGTGCGGGGTTGAACTCCCGCCATCAAACACGGGCCGCGGGACAAGGCATCGGCGTTGACCTGCAACCTACCGGCCCGGTGTTCAACCGTAAACCGGAAGTTCTGCAGAGAAAGGAACCACCGGGTAACCCGGGCATTCCGTTCCTTGGCGGACCTCATCCAGACCAGCGGAGAGTGATCAGTCACCAAGCGAAACTGCCGTCCCAGCAGGTAATAGCGTAGGGACTCCAAGGCCCATTTAATCGCCAGGCACTCCTTCTCCACTACGCTATAATTCCGCTCGGGAGGGGTGAGCTTCCTACTCAAGAAGGTGACGGGGTGTTCCTCCCCCTGAACCACCTGAGACAGCACTGCCCCCAGGCCGACCTCAGAGGCGTCAGTCTGTACTATGAACTCCTTCCGGAAATCAGGGTTGACCAGAACGGGTTGTCCGCACAGGACCCCCTTCAGGGCCCGGAAGGAGTCCTCGGCCTGCGGAGTCCAGCGCACCATGACGGACTTCTTGCCTTTGAGAAGGTCCGTCAAGGGGGCTGATAGTCCCGCAAAGTCTCTTACAAACCTCCTGTAGTACCCCACGATACCCAGGAAGGCCCTAACCTGCTTTGTGGTCAGGGGTCTAGGCCACTTCTGGATCGCCTCAACCTTGTTAATTTGGGGCTTTATCACTCCTTGGCCTATCACGTAGCCCAAGTAGCGGGCTTCCGTGAGTCCCAACGCACATTTCTTGGGATTGGCTGTCAATCCGGCTGTTCGAAGCGCGTCCACCACCGCTTGTACCTGTTCCAAGTGGGTCTGCCAATCGGGGCTGTAAATAATGATGTCATCAAGGTACGCTGATGCATACGCCTGGTGGGGTTCCAGCACTAAGTCCATCAACCTCTGGAACGTGGCCGGAGCGCCATGTAACCCAAAAGGCAAGACAACATAGTGGAAGAGACCCTCCGGCGTAACAAAAGCGGTTTTCTCCTTGGCGGACTCCGTCAGTGGCACCTGCCAGTACCCCTTGGTCAGGTCGAGCGTGGTAAAATATCGCGCCTGTCCCAGCCTATCAATCAGCTCATCCACCCGGGGCATGGGGTAGAGATCGAACTTGGATATTTCGTTCAATCTCCGGAAGTCATTGCAGAACCTTAAGGAGCCATCGGGTTTTGGTATTAGGACAATGGGACTAGCCCATTCACTCCGGGATTTTTCGATGACCCCCAGGCGTAGCATTGTCTTCACTTCTTCTGATATGGCTTGTCTTCGAGCCTCCGGCACGCGGTATGACTTCAGGCGTACCTTCAGGTGGGGCTCGGTGACAATGTCATGTCGTATCAGACTGGTCCTACCCGGCAACTCGGAGAAGACATCGGGGTTCTGCTGAACCAGCCGTCTGGCCTCTCGCCTCTGTTGCTTGGTGAGGGCTTCTCCGATCCTTACTTCCGGTTCGTCCTCTCCGGAGGTCGCTGAAGCCGGGAGTGAATGACCCGAAGAGGAGGGAGATGGGGGAAACTCAACCATCAGGCTTTCCCGTTCCTGCCACGGTTTTAATAGGTTGACATGGTATATTTGTTCAGGTTTCCGCCTACCGGGCTGCAATACTTTATAGTTGACCACCCCGACTTTTTCCTTTATCTCGTAGGGGCCTTGCCACTGAGCCAGGAATTTACTCTCCGCCGTGGGGATTAATACCAACACCCGATCCCCGGGTTTAAAGGTCCGCACGGTGGCTTGTCTATTATAGCGGCCGCTTTGCGCGGCCTGAGCCTCCTGTAAATGCTCCTTCACAATTGGCATGACCGCGCTTATGCGGTTCTGCATTCCTAAAATGTGTTCAATCACACTTTTATGGGGGGTGGGCTCTTGCTCCCATGTTTCCTTTGCCAGGTCCAACAATCCCCGGAGATGTCTCCCGTATAACAATTCAAAAGGCGAAAACCCCGTGGATGCCTGTGGCACCTCTCGGATGGCAAACATCAAATAGGGAAGCATCATATCCCAGTCCTTCCCGTCTTTGGAGATCACCCTTTTTAGCATGGTTTTCAGGGTTTTATTGAATCGTTCTACTAACCCATCCGTCTGAGGATGATACACAGACGTACGCAACTGCTTGATCTGGAGTAGCCGGCATAGTTCTTTGGTCACTTTAGACATGAATGGGGTCCCCTGATCCGTAAGGATCTCCTTGGGCAACCCCACCCGGCAGAACACAGAAAACAACTCCCGAGCTATAAGCTTCGCCGCAGTATGTCTGAGAGGTATCGCCTCTGGATACCGGGTGGCATAGTCAACGATCACTAGGATGTGTTGGTGCCCTCGAGCAGACTTTACGAGGGGCCCCACCAGATCCATCCCTATCCGTTCAAAAGGGACTTCTATAATGGGTAACGGCACCAACGGACTGCGAAAGTGGACCAGTGGTGCGGTAAGCTGACACTCCGGGCAGGTTTCGCAGAACCGTTTTACCTCCCCAAAGACCCCGGGCCAATAGAACCTTTGCAATATTCGCTCCTGCGTTTTCTTGACCCCTAGGTGGCCACTCATCAGATGTTTATGAGCCAAGTCGAGGACCCGCCGGCGATACGGCTGGGGCACCACCAACTGCTCCACCCCCACGCCCCGTATTTCATCTACCCGGTAGAGTAAATCCTGTTTAAGAGCGAAATGGGGGTACCTTACCTGGGCACCGGGCAGCTGGGCCACCCCGTCAATTACTAACACCCTATTCCGGGCATGTATTAACGTAGGGTCCTGGAGTTGGGCTGTCCCAAACGCATCCGGGGATGCCTCCAAGTCCGGGATGGGCTCGACCGTCTCAGCCTCTCCTGCCAATACCTCTAGGGGCGACCTATCGGGTTCACATTCTGTCCCTATCATGGGGACCCCTACGGCAGGTGTCCCGGATTCAGGATTGTAGGGCTCAGGCCCCGGACTGACCAATATCGGAGGGGACCTAGGGGTTCCCTTCCATAAAGTCCAAAAATAGGGCAGATCCCGTCCTAGGATCACGTCATAAGGAAGAGTGTTAAGCAGTCCCACCTCATGTTGCACCTGACCGCAAGGTGCTGTGATGGTGACAATCCCCGTGGGATAGTCTCGGCGGTCCCCATGTATGCAAACCACCCCCACGGTACGTCCTGTGGCCTTTACTTTAGCCCTCAAGGTGGATCGCACAAGGGTCACTAAGCTTCCGGAATCCAACAATCCTGTAACCGGACATCCATTCACCTGTATTTGGCACAAGTGGGGCTCAGTCTCTGGGGGAACCAGGTCAGCGGTACACACCACCTGAGCATACATTGAACCCCGCCGGGTAACCCCACAATCCATGGGCTCCGTGGTCAGGGGACACTGGGCTTCCATATGTCCCACCCGCTGGCACCGCCAACATCTAATAGGGAAGGAAACCCCCTTGACAAGTTGTCGTTTAGGGTACATGGCCTTCCGGACCTCAGGAACGGCGGGCGCGGCCTCAGCCAGGATGGTAGCGGACTCCTGTACCGGTGTCGGCGGTGGGTCCTTGGCCCTAGGCTTGGAGGGGCCGGACCGACGGGCGGTACGCAAAGTCTCAGTGTCCCGTATCAAGTCCTGCGTAGCCACATGCCGCTCTACCAGGGACACTAATTGGTCCAGGGTACTCGGGTCACCCAGTCCTACCCACCGTTGAACGGTGACGGGTAAAGTGCGCACAAAACGATCCACTACTACCCTTTCCACCATTTGCGCCGGGCTCAGAGTGTCAGGCTGCAACCACTTTTTTACAAGATGTAATAAGTCATAGGCCTGGGAGCGTACGGGTTTGGCTTCCTCATAGAACCACTGATTTACCCGCTGAGCCCGTACATAGGTATTCACCCCCAACCGAGCCAGTATTTCGGCTTTCAGGGTCACATAGTCAATGGCGTCCTCGGTACCGAGGTCCAGGTACGCTTTTTGGGGTTCCCCCGTCAGATAGGGCGACAATACCTCAGCCCACTGGGGGGTCGGCAGCTTTTCCCGCTCGGCCACCCGCTCAAACACTGCCAGGAACGCTTCCACATCATCCCCCGGGGTCATCTTTTGCAACGCTTGTCTCACCGCTTTCCGGACGCTGCCGTCGTCACCCGGTCCCGGGGTTGTTGCTGCCGGTCCGGCACGGATTGACTTGGCCAGGAGAACCATCTGTTCTTGGTGCCTTTTTTCCTGCAATTTCAAGGATTGCTGGTGCTGTTGCTGCTGTTGCTCCAACGTCCGGAGCAGGTGGGTATTCACCTGTTGTTGCTGTGCATTAGCCTCTTGTTGTTGTGCATTAGCCTGCTGCTGCTGTGCATTAGCCTGAGCCAAATGCCTTAGTATGTCCTCCATGGCGTCGCTGGGTTTGGGCCGTAGTATAGCTGCTTGAATCCAGGACATGTGCTACCGGATCACCAGAAAAGGAAGTACACCTCACCGGGCTGGCATGCCCGCATTCTCCACCATATGTGAGGTAGCGCGGTCGGCTGCGCAGCAGAAGACACGGGATCCAGGCATATAGGTTCACAGCACACGGTGTTTAATGTCCAAACAAAAATCCACAGCAATATACATGTCTCTCCAGCAGAGACTCAGGGAGTTGTGATCACTCCCTCACACCCGGCACACCTGCCCCTCGTTCCTGTTTCCCTTTAACCCTTCCTTCAGCCTGTAGGGAAACAGCATTAACCCTAGAGTGGATCCACTTTCTATCATGGAGTGAGCA